>NC_142606.1:5373061-5479564 GCF_041222555.1 Hakea prostrata
TTTCAATTAATTATAATCGCATTTTTAAACAGAACCCGCGAAACATCAGACAATCTTCAATATTAGAATCAATTTCTCAGAATGAACTTTGAGCCACATCAAAGCGAATACCTTGAATGATTAAAAGAAGAATAACACACAGATACATAAATAACACACAGCCATTGCACTTGAATTCTCACTTACCTTAGCTGTAACTCGATGTTCAACACCTAAATTTTTAAATCAAACATGATTAGTACCTGAAGTAGGATTTTTCCCAGCGACATCCTCATTTGCCATCCACTACTAAACGACGCAACCAGCCGGTCAGAATCTTCCGTCGAAAAACCTAGTTCGGGCATCATCTTATTAATCTTCACTTCCACCACGTCTAAATTAACGGCCTGAGCTCGCTTTTGAAGTGAATCTAATTCATCGAGAAGCCTCCCCATGAGAGTCATGTCCTCAACAGATTTCTCAAGCGCATTCTGGACCTTCTCTATCTTCTCAGCGACTTCCATTTCCTCCTTGAACGCACTCAAGAACTCCTCTTTCACCGTCCTGCTCAAAGAAACCTCGAACTCTTGACTCAAAAACGCAATCTTCATGTTTGCTTTGGCCTTAATCACATTTCCGGAATCAGGTTCCTCTTGCCCCGCTATAATCCTCAATTGGGTCGTCTTTCCAGCGCCATTAACGCCTACTAATCCTACCTTCTCACCCTTCTTAACTTCCCAACTCACATCCTTGAGCACAGTCACCCCTTTATAGGTTTTACTAATATTTTCTAATCTAACTCCAGAGGACACACTCGAAGCACCACTGTTCGAATGTTTATTATTTCGATTCTGCTTATTCTCATCGACCGAGAAGAGAGATTCTATATCTTCCACAGTATTGTCAGCGACGGACGTTTCAACAGCAACCGCAGAAACCCTGAATTTAGGGTTAGATAAGGTGCTAACTTTAACTAACTCATCAGTTCTTCTCCTAGTCTGAATAAATGAAGCCATATTTGGTAGTGAACGAGGTCGGATATTGGTTCTTCGAGCATCTAAAAGAGCTGAACCAGTGAAAAAACTCGATCGAAGATCGACACATTGAATCTTACTAGCTAAATCCATATTCTCTTCTAGAACTGTAGCAGCAAGAATTCAACTAATGCTAAGCCCAATTTCTCAATAAATATGGGAATTGAAAGATTTAGACACAAAAAAATGAAATTTTGAAGAGCAATCAGGATGAACTGAGAGAGGCAGAAACTCTAGAATTGAATTCGGGAAGTGAATTAGGGCATATCGAGTTTCCGACCAACTCTTTGAGAGAGTGAAGTCACTGAGAAACTCTCATGCACTAAACACCATGGAATAATGAGGAAGATAAAGAGGTTTTTCAATTTACAGAAATTGATATAAATTCTGAAATGAGGTTTTTTTTCATTTTGACCATAGAATAACCCTAATTTCGGATTGGAATTACAAAAGCCATGTCGACCGGTAACTAGTGAATTAGTAAAAAGGGTATGTTTGTTATTTTGTTGTAATGTAAGGGCAGTTGTTTTGAGGGACCAGTGGTGGAGAATCTGGATCCTTTTAAATTATTTTTTATGAGAAAAAATATTCTTTTAAATTATTTTTAAAAAAATTTGTGTGGCGGTGAGGGAAAAGATCATCTAAGGGAATGATTTGGCCCTTAGTTCTTTGCCACGTGTTGCTCAAATTGTCTCCTCCACTCTTTTTTTATGAGAAAAAAAATTAAAAAAAGTAATCTGATTTAGGATCACACATTGCCATAATTTTTGTTTGAAACTTTTTTTTTTTTTTGGTAATCGGAAGAATAATTAAAATCGGGGCCAGAAAATCCGAGACATCCTGAATACAAGCTTCAAGAAGCCAAGGAGTGGAATTGGCCATACAGTCCTACTTGTTGTTTCAAGAAACTTGATTTGTTTAGAATTAAAAGCAGAAATTTCCATAGCTTCGGCATGTGATGAGATCTTGGCGAAGTTAGGGATTAGTTTGAGAGGCTAAGTTTGGTTCCAATTTCTTTTTAAGATGGAATTGATAATTTGTTATGTTAGGGATAATGGATGCACAACCATGAACAGAGAAGAACACAAGCAAAGCACACAAGGAGAGAGGAATTTAACGTGGTTCGACAAAACCATGCCTACGTCCACCAGAGAGAAAAATAGTTTCACTATTTCCAGAAAACCTCACACCCACAAAGTGTTACTCTTTGCTTGTCCCCAATCTTTATCCTTTGGATGAGTTCCCCAATCTCCTATAGGGATTGATTCCCCAATCTCAGAGACTGATACCTATAGGTTATTCCACATAGACTATTTATAAGGAAATCTAAAACCCTAATCCCAATGTAATTACAAGTTTAACTGTAATTGACCCAAACCCTGTTTCAATTATAAATACAACCAAAACCATAATTACATGGGCCTACAGAATATAAGACACCCAAACCCAACATGTTCATCACACCAGATGACTTGCTAGTTGACTTAGTCTTTAGTTCTTGAATTTTTGGATAATATCCATCACCTATGCTTCAAGTAGAATTCTATTTTTGGTGTCCTTTGGTAAGAGTTTGAAATTTATGCTCCCAAAAAATCACATCTTCCATTTGATGTAATTCAAAAAATCATTGTGTATCTTTACACACATTAAAGTAGGTAAGTACAAGTATTTAGAGATGAAACGTTGATAGATATGACGCTCATGATAGATATCTATGTTGTTGGTTATTGATGGTCGATTTAGTTTTAAATCTTTTATGGATTTATTAATGACTATTAAAACCCTAATAAGATTTGGTTACTTGTTGTTATGCATTGTAGAATTCCTCCCAATCTTGAATAAAAACAATTATTTTGACCCGAATTATCATTGAATTATATGTTTGAAATTTCGAAGAACCAACTTATCTCCATCCCTAATTTCCTTATATATTAAAAAGCTATCAGGAGTCTAAGGAAGACTTGGTCAATTCCATATATAAAATTTTAGCGATATTCCATTCACTGAATGTTGAGTATTTTGCCTCCAAAATACACGTTATTATTAATAAATTATTATTATTATTATTTTATTAAAAGAAAGAAAAGAAAGCAAAAAGGTTGACTATGTCATTTAAGTAATCTATAATATTCTCCTGAAAGTAACAGAGAAACAAGCATGATGAGCGTTGCACGACTTTGAAGGGGTCGACTTAGCAATTAATTATAAGAGAGGAGCAGAAAAATCTCATATCGTGCTATCATCAATTATTTTCTACAAAATTGCTTCTTTACTGGCAGAGAGAGAGAGAGAGCTCTGTGCTTTGATCGTCTTTTCTTCCTTGTTCTTTGTCGATTCTGAGTTCACGTTCAAATCCTTGAATCCATGGAAGACCGAAGGGAGGTAAAGGTGATTATACTTCATGTTTCTTTGTTTATGGCTAACTTCTTTGAAATTATTTGAAAGTTCAACTCATGATGAAATTTAGAAGATCATAAAATGAATTTATTTGCAGAAGAACGAGGGGTGGCTATCGGTGCCACAGTTTGGAGACTGGGAACACCAAGGGAAAATGCCGGATTACTCGATGGATTTTACAAATTTAAGAGCGATGAGAAAGCAAAACAAGAAGGAAATCTCTTCTAAAGACAGACTTGGTAATGAAGAAGAACTCATAGCCAAACTCAAGAACAGAAACAACCACCACCACCATCATCATCGTCAAATCACTGAAGATGCTGATCTTTACCCCGACAGTCACTCTCCAACGGTAAGAATCATTACCAAATCATTTGTTTTAGCTTCCAAAAGTAGGATTTTGAATTAAATTTAGCAATTGTTCATTGTCTTGCAATTTCTGAATTGTGGTCATGTATTGATTTTCTGTAGGAGACGAGGAAAAGATTTCTCAGTTTCTTCACCTGTTGTGTAAAAGCTTAAATCAAAATCATAGGATGCAGTTGTACTCATATATCAATGTTACATGAATTTGATTCCCTACATAGCAACTGATGCCATTGGTTGTCACACTGCTCTAAAGTTCTCATTTCCAACAAAATGCCTTCACTAACAGAGATGCAATTTATGGCAACTAATTACATGAAGTAAATATATAGAGAAACTGTATCCTGGAAGGGGGTTGTATGATACTCACTTAGAGATGACCTTCATGAAACGATTTAGCGATGAAAACAAGTTCATGGCTCTAGCCAACATCGAAGGGCCCTTCTCTGTCTCATCCACTTCCCCGAAGATAATCTGCATAAGAATGAGTAATGGTGTACAGTTATTGAACACATTAATCAGAGTATCAAAGAACTAGGCCAAGTGTTTTCTTCCCAACTTCCTCCTAATCTATGGTTCATCTTGAGTGTGGTCTTGTGAAAGTTTTTTGAGTACAATTACAGAAGTTATGCAATGAAAGTTTAAGTTTCTGTCATTCTGGAGTGTCTAGCCCCACTGTCATTGTTCATTTCATGTTTCTGGATTTGCATCTCTAGGATTTTAGACCACCAAATGCAGTCTTTCACCATTCATCGTAGACCTCCTTCAAGTTCAATATCAGAGCAACTAATTAAGGATTAATGAAAAGGCTTACCTAAAACATCCCATAACCAAAATGTTGATATATTGAATGTCCAGAGAGTAGGTGTTGATTCTATTTTTTTGTATATTTAACTTTACACCACAGAATGAGACCTAGGTCAGATGCTACAATCATCAAAGTGGCGATTTTATTGGGATAAACTCTCTCCAGGCCTCAAACAGTGTTTGATATAGTTCGTAATGATCAGTAACAAACCTCAATTTCTTCTGCATCAGGACGGCTTATTTGTTCTTTGGCCAGCAAATATCGATTTGGTCTTGCCTTATCATCACTGAACACCTTCCACAATCTGGAAGACAATCAGAATAAAGAGGAGCTGAGACAGAATCATTCATTATAGCCAAACCTCCCTACCTATGCCCCCCCCCCAACCCAACCCAACCCACACACCAAAAAAAGAGTGAAGGGGGGGGGGGGGAATGTAAAATGATCAGAGTTTAAGAGGGAAACCAATAGCTCCTCACCCTGGATAACATCTAAACACTGCACCTAAGGGCAAAGGTCTCATCGAGTATACCACCGTAAAAGTGCTGCACAGAATAAGATATACAGTTTAGTATTTTAACATGGTTCACAAATACATATGATCGAGGTATATTACAGTACCAAAATCACATCATATAATACAGGATAAGTTGCTTATTTTTATGAAGACAATATTCTCTTATCCATATTTCTTAAATGAGTCCCTTTAGGCCCAACATTAAGTGCAACATGCATTGCCACTTGATACTGCAAACAATGTTTTTCCTACTGATAAGCATTTGAAAGATCAAATTGTTGAAAATGGGTTTTTGGCTTAAAAATCCACCATAACGGAACTTCATCACATAATCTATCTGGAGTCAAGCAAATCTGATATCTGGTACTAGGTTTGATGACACCTCCCTCAATAGACCTTAATGATTTCATCTCACTTGGAGCTTGTTTGATGGGTTTTCTTCAGGTTTTTATTTATTTGGGCCTGAAGGGACTCAATTATGTCAGGCATCACTTGTCCATTTGTGAAAAAGGAAATCTATTTGGATGCTTATAAAGAGGATCAAGCGCTATACGATTTACATGATGAAACTAAAGAACTCGACAAAATTTTCGATTGAATCATTGCCAGGTAAAGGCAAAGGTTGCCAAAGATGACAAGGAGGGTTTAATAACTGAAGCTTGAGAAACACATACTGAAAAGAGAGGGTTTAGGTTTCAATAAGCAGTGACTACATGATGACATATTTCTTGCATCCTACCTTGTTTTGTTATTTAGGTTTCTTTTATACATGCATGGAAACAAAGATAAAATAAAAGAAAAAGCTACTATTGAAGAGTTAAATAGAAAATGTGTTTATAATCTAAGTTGAATTTCCAGAAAACACATATGGATGGAAATTATGCATCCAAAAGAAGGAAAGCTCATCAACAATACCTCAAAAAGTACCGGCGCAGTTTCCGAACATTAAAACCAACTCCTACGTCTTCACTGATCAGATGTGGGTTCCACATGATGAGAGGCCTTAGCTAGAAAAAGAATAATCAGGAAACAAAGGTTAGGAACACCATCACTGTTAGCCTGAAAATACTCTGTAGGATAACTTCACTGCACATCAGAAAAATGTAATATATTTACACGCCCACTGGGTACATTTTGCTTTTAAACAATCACAGCACTGTAAAATCTTCCAAGTAGTATCTTTCAACTTTGTTATCTAGTTATGCCGTCCCCCTTCCAAAGAACAACCCTAGAGGACTCACGATTATTCCCCCGGGGGGAGGGGCAAAGGAAAAAAAAAGAATCATACCACTACCAATAATGTAGGCTTCTCTCTCTCTCTCTCTCTCTCCCTCTCTCTCTTAAACAATCTATTATTTTGTAAGTTTTCATAGATAAACCCACCCTGCACCACAAGGGATGCTTCCTTGGAGAATTACTATCAGATCAAAGTATTTGAGTCTTAAAGAAGCATATAAATTAACCCTTAAACACATAATTGTAAAGCTTCTTTGGAAATAGGAAACACAAAGGAAAGAGGAATCAGGCAGTTACAGGATCATCTGAGAGATTGGATGCAATTCTTTCTACATATCCCAGCATCTGATAATCTGGAACCACCATGACTACAATTTCATCTCCATCTTCCACAGGCTTTCGGTCACTCAAGCTGCATGAAAAAGAACAGAAGAATTCAAGACCAAATAATCCTTGAAAGTTGGAAAACCCAAAAAACAAAAATAGGTCGCGTTAAGAAAAGAGAAGTTAGTCAATTTTTCATGAGCTTATCTCTTCATGTGCACATTGGCATACATACCATTATATCCAACCACATAAATTGAAATTTAAGATTTCTGGTAAAATCCTACTAGTAAGACAAAAATAGCTAGATAAAACTGAAAGTCAATTGATAATTAATTGACAAGTAGCACGAGATTTTGACACCTCTTATATCAGGAGAGCACAAAGTACCAAAACAAGAACAACATTGTGTGAGAATTGTATTTCATCAATGTTGAATCGATTCCCTCCCCCCCCCCCTTTATTAATATTTGTGATATAGAAGTTATGAGAAAGTCGATTGAGGTGGCACGGCCACGTTCAATGGAGGCCTTTAAATACCCCTATACGGAAGAGGGATTTAATCTAGATCAAAGGAGTTAGAAGAACTAGGGGCTGACCTAAGATAAAGTTAAGAGAAGTGGTGCGTAAGGATACGCATAGCTTAGGCCTTGTATACTATTGCCTCAAATAGAGCTGGTTGGAAGGGAAGGATCCATGTAACCAACCTCATTTAGTTGGGAAAAGACTTGTTTGTTGTTTGTTGTTACTGTTGTTGTGATGCAGACGTTGTCAAAATCTATTGATCCTGACTTTTTAAACAACACGTCTAGATGGCTTTTCCTCACTTTCTTTCACATACCCAACTCCCCAAAAATTCTTAAAACTAATAATTTTATCAATAAATCCACTATTAATGGATGCTGGACAGCTTTCACAAGATCAATCAAAATACCAGAAAAGGGTCTACAAAAGAAGCCAATATTTAGATCCAGTTGAATCCATTTGGTAGTACTATGAGGTGGACAAAGTGTCTGATGAAAAGAATGAAATTGAAGCAGTTTAACTTAGGGTTATTGCTAGAAACTTGAATTGCAGACTCTCGTGTATTTAGCATTATATTCTTTCAAGAAACCAAGAATGACAGGGTACTCTGTCAGACTAGCATGATATCTCCAAAAGTTTTTAGGGTGTGGTTGGGCTCCAATTCTTCGAATCTTCAGCAGGTTTCTTGGTTGTTTCTAGCAATGCTGCTACCACATTGAATCGGTTGCTGGAGAAGAAAATCAATTTATTGCTTATGTAGCTTATCCTTTAGACCTTTTTGAAGAAGGTTCTGTTACTAACATTTTTACTTTGGGTTCAAAGCGCTATGCACTCTACATCTGAAGGATCCGCCAATCCCTCCCTCCCATGTTAAAACTTTCCAAGGCCTGCCTCATGGTATCCAAGTTGAAAGGGATTTGGCTGGACCTTTGAAGGTTACTATGCAGTTATTGAGAACAATGGAAGAACAAATCAATATCTAATGTAGGATCCAAAAAACAGTGCAGCAGTTCCAGCAGTTTAACAATGCATACACACAAAAAATAAGTACTAAAAAAGGGCCAAATGGCATACCCAGCCTCCCTTGAATACTGTTATTCAGAATTTTTATTCAACTTGGATTTGGAATCACACAACCAAGAGCCCCTCTCACCAAGTTAAACACGGTCGCCTTTCCTAGTGAAACCCATGATTGCTCAACCCATATCTACTTTAGGTGAATAAATAAACTAAAAAGGAAAGTCATCCATCTGAAACATAAAAATTTTTATTCTGCAATCAATGACACCGAGTGGAATCCTAGAAACTGTAGATGAAGAAACCACAACAGCTCTGCTTGCAAGGCTGTTATCATTCCCTTGGATTAGAAAACTTGTCCTGCATTCTACCCCCACGAAACAAAAATCTACTGAGTAGGAACAGCAAGAAGGCAGGGCTGAATCTAAACCATTAAGAAACTTATCAACCCACACCCAATTTGTGCCCTGTAAACATGCACGGCATTCAAAAATCAGGGCCCCCCTACCAATTGATTCACAACCCACCCTTGCCCGATCAAGAAAGAAAGAGAAAAACCTTTTTCATTTTCCAAATCTGACCCCAACCCAATTTTGGTCATACTACCCCTAATTCATTACGAATAAGCAGGGACTGGAACAGAGGCCTCCACTTAACCAAACCATGCTGATACACCTATTTGCTGTACATCTTGAGGTCCATTTTAGCCCTATACATACAGCAGTAAAATTTTGGATAGAGCCAACATTCTAACTCATATAGGTTTTGCATCACACTGAATGTTGTGGATGAAACGAAGTCATCACTGATATTAGTATAAATCAAATCATCCATTAGTCCCTTCGAGGAAAGACCATCTAAACAAGGGTGATTACCTAGAGAATCCAAAAGCTGCATCTTTCCATCGGTATTTAAGGAGGGCAGCTGCTCCAGCATCCGGGAAAATAGCTTTTACCCTCTACAATAGACACTAGTGTGTCAAAACTTCATTAGAGAATTATAAAAAGCCAGCATTTGGGGTTTTCAATCCGTGACTGCTGTCAGCTTGATTCTGACTCTCTCTCTTTCTCAGTTCAATAAAGAAGTCGAACATAATCACTATTAACAACTAGAATTTAGCCCAGATAGTAAACTAACAAAATCCATGGTAAAGAAACCAGGAAAGAAGCTGGACAAAAAAGATGGTACTGCATAAACTAAAGTAGCACTTATTCTAAACCTGGCATTGTGTTTCTTCTATAAGTGTATCCAAGAAAATCCTTGATAATTCCCAAAGCTCAGCTTGGGCTCCTTCCTCATCAAGAAACTGCAACTGCGGGATCAAAAGCTCAACCTAAAAATAAAAAAAAATAAAAAAAATAAAAAAAAGATGAAAAAGAAAGTTAATAGTTTCAGGTTATAAAGTCATGCCACTGAAAGTTCAAACATCAAAAAATTCATGCAAGTGCTGATAAGTCATGAATTGAAAACTTCCTTTATAAGTTTTTAACAACTGGTTCTGTGAAAGATAAGTTTAACCAGTAGCGCAGACTTTATGTGAAGAAAATGAGATATACTAAGAATATAAGATGAAGATATTTGGCATGGTGGCTACCAATGATTGGACAGAAAGGATCAAACTCAATATTATGGTGGGAAACAAAGTCATTTTGGACATCTAGTCGAAGAAGCAAGAAGTTGGCTGAACTTTCCAATTTCATTTTCTGAAAACACATTACTTTGTGGTGACGGAAACGTCTAATGAATCATGATATGAGCAAGTTGGTGACAATCAAACTAAGTGTACTTCTTGTATTCACCAAAAGAAAAAAAAGGAAAAGAAAAAGTGTACTTCGTGAAGATACATCATACATGGAGTCAGCCAAGTACTGTAACATAGAGTCATACAAAGTTTGTCAAGACAATCCAGGAGTGCATGGTATCCTAAAGGCTGAAATACAGTGACAAGAAGGACAGGTATCATAATTTCACCCATGGTATAGTTTGTATCAGTGACACTTGAATACACTATTTAATATCATTCCATCAATTGGTCAAAGTAGATCACTTGTATAAAGAAGAGAACAAATGTTTGCCAAAATTTGTATAATCTGTGAAGGACAGGGACCTACAATTGCTCTCATTCCTCCAGAAGATAGGAACAGGGCACTTGCTTGACTTGACTGTCGGACTGCACCCTCCAAGTCAGATGGTAAGCAACTGAAAAAACAGACAGAAACCATTAGCTTCATACTTCTAAGGTTTCCCCAGTATATAACCCATTAGAAACCCAGCAAAACCCATCTTAGGTTTAAATTTGGCTGAATATTGGTGTTAATAATATTGAGAAATCAATCAATGCATGTAAATTCAAGAATGGGCGGTAAACTTTCTCCATAAGAAAAGAAACCTACCTATTATAGAAGATTACAATAAGAGAACTACCAAAAAATGAAGAATATACACAATAATATCAGACTCCCTCTCAAGGTGGAGCATGAAGATCATGAATATTTTATATGGATTACAACTGTAAATTCCTTAAGCAAGCTTGCTTTCTAATATATCACCAGGAGCACGGAGTCATATTTGATATCAATTGAATATAATATTATTTATACAAAAAAATATATAATATTATCCGATAATTAAACAAAGAGAAATTTGCGTACATTCACATAAAAACCCCATTTCTTTTTTTTCGTTTAGATGTTAGCGTCACTTCTGCTTAGTTAACTTAATTCACCCATAAGAGAGTCTGGTTACAGAAAATTTAAGATTAGGAAGGAACCTGTCATCTTCTTCTTGTCCTTGAGCTGGATCTTGGGCTTCTAATTGAAGCGGTGTGCTGCCATCTAGCTTTCCAGGGCTCCCGTCGCCTTCGAATTTCTCAAACTTCGCATAGGTGCGCAAGCTCTTACGAGCTTTTAGCCCGGTTCCGCAAGCCACACGAGTGGTCGAGAGCAAAGTGATAGAAAAAGAAAAGCGATTACTAGAAACGCTGTCGCCACCCCAGGTGGCGATGGACGGGGAGCAGAAAGGAAGCCGAGAAGCCATAAGTAATTTTGCTCTTGTTCTGCTCTGCGCTTCACATACACCGGCTTACTCCTTTATCACTTTCGCGGTTGTTAGTTAATGATGGTATCTTATCCCTTTTATTTGTGTTATGTATTAGTATTGAGTATCATATGGATCAGGTGATATTAAGAGGCGTATCTTCCTGTATCGAGTATTATATTGTTCTGGCTAATGTATTTTAGTGCAATTCAATGGAGAGATGTATTGAGATGTATCGTATCGGTTGGGTCAAATATGGATATGTATCTGCTAGTATCGTATGGTATCGTGGAATACTTTAAACCTTGCTTATCAATTTATTTTCACTGTCTGACTTATCATTTAGGTTGACATTTTATGGAGTCCTATTCTCGCCTTGCACATCTCTACTGTACATTATTAATTTACTCAGATCCCCCACCCTCACAAATGGCATCCCCATAGTAGATGGGTAAGTCTATGTTAGCCAAACGACGAGGCCAAGGGCTGGTGGGACAGCCCACTTAAGTGGAGAGGGTCTGAATTCTTCATTTTGTCATTATTCAGAGATAAACCCCACCTTAATTACCTTACTTCTAATGTATAGTGAATAAGTGTGAAGAGAGCGCAAACCTCTACCCACCGATTAATGAATGATCCAAATTCATTTTAGTTATTTGTGAAATGTTGATTTTATCATCTGAGCCAACTCTAAACTATTCTTTCATCATCTCTACTGAGCCAACTCTAAACTATTCTTTCATCATCTCTACTTTGACTAAGAATTCTTCCTATCTTGACGGTAAAAATTAAAGAGGACCATGACACTCTCCGAATCGCCTGGTGAATCATGGTTTTTGATGTGGTCTGGCGTGGAATAACTAAGTCTCTCTTCCCTCTAAGTGACAAACCACCGTAAATGTGTTTTTAGCACAGTGGTATCAAATCTCATATATAAGAGGAGTAAGACCAAAGAGGTCATGTTTTGTTGTTATTACTTATTACCAAGGAACGATAGTTCGTTCAGTTCGCCCGGTTCGCTACCCAGCGAACCGAGCGAAAGGGCGAAATATCGCCGAGATTTCGGCGATATTTCACCCCAAATAGTAATTAAAAATTTAAAATATATCACATTGGTATGACCGTATGAGAGTTTTGGTTTTTTTACATTAAATAATAACATGTGAAAAGTGAAAAACTGAAAAGTCGATTAGTCAAATCAGGTTCATGTTTACTTTGAAGGTTTTTGTTTTTTGTGCCTTTTTAAACAATTTCATGGTCATTAAAGAGCCACGTGACATGAGGCTCAAATGCCAAAAAGGTGAAGATGGTATGATTTACCATATTTAATACTTTCATAAATGAGTGAGAATGACGGTTGCTTGTAGTCTTGTACATCTTCATCTTCTCATCTTCATCTTCACCATGAACGGTCGGGCGAACTCTTGCCAGCAGTGGCCGGAAGTCAGGTAGGCACCCTTCGTCGCCTCCATTCTTCTCCTTGAACTGCTTCTCCCACAGCTATCGCTGCTGCTGCTGCCGGTGGTGCCTCTGGGTGCCGGACATACTACCACCACCAACACCAAAGACAACACTGATGAAGACCTAGAGGCTAGAGCTCCCTCGGATTGACGGAGAGAAAGAAGACAAAGACTGAAAGAGGCGAACAGTGTTGATTTTCCGGCGAGATATCGCCGGATATCGCTAGTTCGGCAAGATATCGCCGAAAAATCGGCGATATCCGGCGAATATCGTTTCGCCCTCTTATTTCGTTTCGCCGGTGAGCGAAACCAGCGAATTTCGGCGAAATTTCGCCGAAATTCGCCGAAATTACTTTCCCTGCTTATTACCACCTCTCCAAAGCAATTAAGCAATTAACATGCTCGTTTGCTATCAGATTGAGAAACACATCTGACAACAGAGTTTGGAAAACTCATGCTTTCTGACCAAACCATAAGCCACGGTCGCTTAATGTCTCCTCAATATCACGGCCTATGCTAAGAACCAAATGCCCCTGGTCTTCGGCTTAGGATATCAAGAAAATCACAGCAAGTGATCAAAGAAACGATTCGAAACAAACAAGTTTGACGTCCACAGAGCATACCTTAAATATTGTCGAGGACCAACAAAGGATATCAGGAAAATCACAAAAAAATAGTCAAAGAAAAATATTAGAAGCAAAGAAGTTTGATGTCCGCAGAGCATAAACTTAAATAATGTCAATGACCAACAAATGAAGAAAACAAATAGAAACGACTCACTACTAACCTGAAAAAAAAACCTAGTTAAAAAACCTGAAAACCTAGAAAAGTCACTAAATCTTTTCCGTGAATCCATGGCATGTCCCAGACCAAAAAAGTTGCGACCCAGCCAAGCTAATCTATAAGCAAAACTTTCATCAGACAACCCCAAAATTGAAAGCTCCTCATAAAACCCTCTAGCAAAAAAATGGGCCAAACCCTACCAACACACGCACACCGTTTGCAATAATCAATCAAATCAGAGTCAATCATTCAAAGACAATGATCCAAGCTGGTCAGCAGCATCTGTTCCTGTGCTTGCTCGTCGCAGAACTTCCATGGCCTCCTCGACTTTTTTGTTCAGAGCATCTGGTGATTCTATGAGATGGAGAACTTCTGTTTGATCCATTTCCAGCAACATCCCAGTGACTTTTCCTGCAACATCAGGTGCAACACGGTCCACAAGCGGAAACAATTGCTCCCCCAGCATCTGCAGTTAAACACAGGATGATTACATTGATCACAGAAAGGAACTACTTGAGATGTATCAAATTAATGACATAAAGAAGAGAAAGAGGACAGAGTAGATACCATGCGTTGTTGCTCTGGGTTTGCAGACGCCAAAGCGGAGGAAAGTGTTTGAATGGGAACTGGTACAGGCCGTGGGGTCTCCATTGGAGATGGAGACACCCCAGACACATCTAGGGACAAAGGCACCATTGGACCCATAAGTCCCTGAGGAACCAAAGATGGTTCCATCCCGTTTCGTGCATTTGGGAAGTATCTAACTCCTTGATTTGGATTACGCTGCATCAGCTGAAAAATAAGAATGTTAAGTTAAAGGTCAATAACGTTCACAGATGACCAATTGCACCAAGGAGCCAATTCAGACAATTGGACATTCCTCTCTAGTCATGTACAAATGATATGGAAGACTTTGACAGAACAGATTTTGGGTGATACATCAGAGTAGCATGAGATTTTTGGTTGTTCTGACCCTCCACAGAAGGCAAGAGCAATTAACAAATGCACTGAAAACTGGGTTAGATAAATAGCACACCTGCTGCTGCTGCATCTGTTGGGGGTTCCCACCCCTCCTCATACCCATCCGCTGTCCAGGTTGTCCTTGCCTCTGAAGGTGGAATGGCATCATGAAGTTTGGAGCAATGCCATGCCGAATCCCGGGCACGAGTTGCTGTTGGAAGCCATATCCTGCAGGCTGCGTTGGAATAAGACCAGAGCCTTGACCAAAATACAACTGCTGAGGGGGAAGTCTAGGCCCCGGGTGAAATCCGGGCATCCCCGATGGCACAGGTGCCATTGCACCAGGGGCACGCATCTGAGAAAATTGTGCCTACATTACAGAGCAAAATAATAGATTTATGAATGTTGGAATGTAAAAAAGGGATTATAAAAATCTTAAATGAATATTGAAAATATTATGAATAATCATTTGAATTATGAGCCATAATAATATTATAAGATTTCCCGATGCTTGTTTACCATTTATTTAACATGGTTCAATTATTTTAATTATCTATATAAAATGTCATTTTAACTAAACTTGAATCATGCAATCCCTACCATATGTTGCAAACCATGCATGGACGCTTGCAATAGGGTTCCACACATGCATGGGCCAGAAAAAATTTCCACTCCCCTCCCCATAGAAAATTACACAAACTCAGAAACAGTGGAAACTCTGATTTCAGGGTAAAATTTTCTTTTCTGGCTATTTTACAGTGACACAGCAGAACCTCATTTGCAAAGATTGCTCATAAAAGGGCCACAACTGTAAACATTCCCAATTTTCAGGAATACTGTAACACCAGCTACTAATGCAATATAAGCAAAACATGAACAGGAATAGGGGAGAAGGTAATCCATCAAATAAGTAAGCTGCACTACCTGAAGTCTTGCCCTCCTCTCTTCCTTGCGTTGAGCCACAGCAACATAAAGAGGTTTCCGTCCAATCATCTTCCCATTCAGTTCACTTACCTAGATAAAAGTAAATAATATATAAATCATAGAGGTGTGAGGATGAGTGGATGTGAGCATTGCAAATGGAAGAATGAAGTGAGAACAAGTCTGGAACTTATACAGTTTCTGTCTATAAAGGGGAAAATAAACTAATAGTGGTAAAGACAGCTAACTTACAGCTCTACTGGCTTCCTCTGGAGTAGAAAATGCAACAAAACCAGATCCCTTGCTCAGACCATGTGGGTCAAGCATGACCTAAGAAATATGAAATGATGTGTTAAATTAATCAGAGATATATTGACAACATCAAAAAGGCAAAAAATATTTTACTCAATTGCAAGAGATATACCTTGCAGGATGTAATATTTCCAAATTCTGCAAACAGCTCCTTCAGTTTTTCATCATTGATAGTATCATCTAGATTTTTTAGATATAAATTAGCCCCTTGAAGTTTTTCCAGCCTACCATTTCTTTCTTGCTCGTATTTAGCCTTCAACTCAGCCTCTCTTTCAGATTTCCTCTGAGCCCTTCCCACATACCAAACCTTGTCATCGTTAAAAGTAAATCCATTCAAGTAGTCAACTGCAGCAGCAGCATCGTCTGCGTTCTGAAAGTTAACAAAACCAAAGCATCTAGAGTTTCCATTCACATCTTTCATAACAACTGCACTAGTGATGGGACCGTAGGTGCCAAAAACTTTCTTCAGGTCCTCATCAGTAGTTGTTTCAGACAAATTCTTTACATATATATTTGTAAACTTCGGAGAACCATTTGCGGGGTCTCTTTCTTGGCGATTTAACGAAAAGACCAACATAGACCTGTTTGTCATTTATTAGCATCCCATTCAGTTT
This sequence comes from Hakea prostrata, assembly GCF_041222555.1. Taxonomy (NCBI): domain Eukaryota; kingdom Viridiplantae; phylum Streptophyta; class Magnoliopsida; order Proteales; family Proteaceae; genus Hakea; species Hakea prostrata. Next base: position 5,389,351 of record NC_142606.1, read on the forward strand.
TTTAATGGCATTTTGTGCAGCCTCCTCGGAATCAAACTGTACAAACCCATAGCCTTTTGATTGGCCATTGTTGTCAGTAGCCACCTTGCAAGACAGTACAGATCCAAAAGGAGCAAAGGCCTCATGCAATCCCTTGTTATCTATTGAAGTGTCCAGGTTCTTAATAAATACATTGGCGTATCCACTTTTTCGAATGCTGGGATCTCGATGTGAGAACATAATCCTTATTGGTTTTCCATTGATGGGTGTAAAATTCAAAAGTTCCATTGCATTAGTAGCTGCAATTACAATTCAAACAATCTCAACAGTTTAGGTATTTAAACATAATAAATAAACATTCACTATTCTCATACAAATATCATCATCATCATCATAATCCTAGGACCAGAATTAAACTATTCACTCACAGAAGTAAATAAACTCTCTGGTTTTTCTCCCTTTCTCTGCTTGGGTGGAGGAAAGTAGTAGAAAACAACAAATTATATCAAATGACTCATAGAAGTAAATAAACCTTAATTTCTGTCCCTCTCTCTCTTTGGGTGGAAAAGATTGGTAGAAAACAACAAATTAAGATTTTCTCAGAAGGAATGATGCAATTTAAAGAGTAGGCAGATGCAAGTAAATGAAAATCAGAAGTAACACCCAAAAATAAAATACAAGTACAACATATGTCTAGGAGAAAACTCAGTGTACCATTCATTTTTCCTTGATACATAATGTCCTTCAACTAAGATTTTAGATTGTAAAATCACCCTCCTGAATTATGCAGGGTGTATAATGCATATATTTGTTTTGCCCATACCGAATCAAATGTTTTTTGTAAACAAGAACATACATTTCTATGTAGGAGATAAAAAACAAGCACGACAAAATCTACCATGGTCCTATGAAATATTAGAGCACAGTTCTCCAGTACGATAATTAGATTTCAACAACAACACTGAACTTATACAGCACTCAATGCTTGTGCACCAAAAACTACAGTAGACTACAAAATGTCATAGGTTTAATGAAATTGAGATTCCAAAAACTACATAATCATTAAATATGATGTTTCCATCTGTAGATTGAGGTGAAAAGATATTTCAACTCCAGAAATTTCAGGGGTTCAGAGAGTGCAAACATCAAATCCACCCCCCCCCCCTCCAAGAACTACATTGATGTCGATGACATTTTGATATGACTAACTCACCAGAAAAACAAATTTTGATAGTCAGAATCTATTGCAAATGCATGTTACTCATGAACAATAGTCATTAAAACCATACTGAGTTACTCATGGACTAGCACACTTGAAAAAAATAGAATTCTGTCATTCCAATCGTTTCGAACTCTATAAAAAATAAAATAGAATGCCGTCAATCCATCAAATACCAAATGTTCGCAAAATTTTTAATTTTTCTTTCAATGGTAAACCTAACATATATAGTTTATCAATACAGCATTTAAACTCGCGGACGAAAGGAAACCCTAGACGGGATGCATGCATCAAGTTGGCATCGAAACTCTAATTCTGATCATCAAAATTATAATTTATAATGAAAAGAAAATTTGAAGAAATACAGGGAAATAACGAGGTAATTGAATGATGATCAAAGAGTTCTCACCCTCCTGAAAGGTGTTGTAATTCACATAAGCATAACCAAGAGAGACCCTTCTGATCTGATCCCTGCAAACCCTAATCGATGAGACTGGAGCAACCTGGCTAAATAGATCATAGAGTTGGGCTTCGCCAACTGATGGGTCGAGATCCCCAACATACAGAGAAGCGTTGCCGAACCCTGCTCCATGCGTCTGCAATTGCGGCTGCTGAAGTTGCTGCTGCGAAGACTGTGGTTGCATTGGTTGTGCAGTAGTTGGAGGAGCATTGGCCATTGAAGTTTTGAAGATTGAAAGAAGCAAAAATTGAAAAGAACCAAATTGATAAAACCAAACACACACACCAACAGAAGCTGATGTGTTAGTGAAGGAGTTAGGGTTCTGACCACAACGAATGCAATTCGGAGAACTGCAATTAGGGCTTCTATTTTCGGTTTTGATTTTCTAATTTTTTTTGGGTTATCTTTTTGCAGAGAAAGAGAGAGGAGGGAAGCCAAATAGGAATATGAGCGGAAAGGGAGAGAACCCTTGAGAATGAAAGGGAACTGAACGAACGCAACGCTACATGCTTCAGTTTTAAGGTTTCGGCACGTGTCGCTTGCTGACCTGGCATCCCATAAATAGATTTCCACGTCGTCGAACACTTCTATGCTCCTACGTTTCATGAATTCAGATTTACTTTAATGCCCATACAGCCTTTGTATTAGATAGCAAGAAGGATACGTATATTTACTATAATGTCCATATAGTTTTCACACATGACCCCGCCGTTACTGGTAGTTTCTTTCGGTTTCAAAAGGACCGTTTCAAATTCCGATTAGAAATATGTTTTTTTGGGGGTAAAGAATTAGAAATAGAATTCAAGATAGCGTAGGAGAGACGCAGCAGTTTCTTTGAATAATTAACTACAAATAATTATGTCTGTTAATGACTAAAATAGTCATTCTTGCCTAACTAGTCTGACCAACGGGTTCAATACAGTTGTCTCGACTATAGTGATAGTGGTAAGGGTGTCAATCGGTACGGTTTCGGTAATTTGGTACGGTTTCGGTGCGGTACCAACTTTGAATATCGAAAACCAGAACCGTACCGTACCGAATTCAAACGGTACGGTACGGTTTCGGTATTTACAAAAACGGTTCGGTACGGTTTCGGTATTAAATCGGTACGGAAAAACGGTTTAAACACGGTATCTAGTGCGGTACAATTTTGGTACAAATGAACTTATGCCACTTTTGTTATTAGTTCATTTAGATCCTAATGAAATTGTGATCAACCAATCGATATAATATGAAATTAACATAGATAAAGCAAATAAATCTAATTAATAGAGGCAAAACAAGTAAATCTAAGAAGAGAAGTGAATGATGAAACGAAAAATTAAAATAGGGAATTAGGGATAGGGAAAAGGTTAAGTGTTTTAATTGTAAAATTACAACTTATATCTCTTAATTGTGTACGGTACCAATTCGGTACGGTTTCGATACGTACCGACGGTATGAGTACCTAAACCCGAACCGCATCGAAGAAATTCGGTTTAGATGCATCGCATGCCAATTTTGGGTAACGGAGCACGGTGCGGTTTTAGACGGTACGGTTCGGTACGGTTAAACGGTTTCGGTACGCAATTGACACCCTTAGATAGTGGTCTAACGAGGCTCAGGTGCAGAGCCTTCCACTGTGGACCGAGACTACGCAAAGGTAGAACACCAGCAAGAGTAGGCCAAAAAGCCGCGTCAGCGCTCAAGCACCATTTACTAATAAGGGGAAAGCCCCAACTCTAAACCAAATAAGGGCTAACGCGCGCCCCCCCTATGAGGTTGGTTTAGTAAGGCCTTTTCTTTGTGATCGTAGACCACCCTCCGTGTGCCCAGTTGTCTCGACTATAGTGATAGTGGTCGATCCGGCCATCATGTTCAAGGAGCCTAATCTAGTTAAACTTCTATCACCTGTCAACTACTTAGAAGGATAAGTCAAGTAAAGAACTCTTCGTAGAGTTACTTTCGTAATACAACTCTTCTTAGAGTTATATTCTGAGTCTAACCCTGATATCTAGAATTATACAAACACCTCAAGCAGGCATAAAAAAAGTAAGTATTCATATTTCTGTGTAATCAGTTACTTGAATTCTCTATTGAGTAGTTGTGATCATAATTATCTTTCAAGAATATTTTCAGTTACCATACCAAAACATGCCAAGACATCCCATGTATACATATCCTTTGATAGGAGTTTCCATCCCAAAATCATCAGATGCCATTTTATGGAAGCTCGTGTGAATAATTATGAAGGTTGGCTTCATCAACCTCAAGTATATCTTCAAGAAAGCTCTTACGTTTTGATTAAGAAAATCTCTCTTGCATGTTGTTCCTTCCTGTATGTTCTAATATCTTAGCTCCATTGGTGAAAACCTGCCAGATATGACACTGGACCTGAATACAGAAGCTGTGAAATCGTTGATCCCATCATTTGTAGGAAACTGATGATCATCCATCATAATGGCACTGCCTTCTTTTCCTGTGTCTGATTCTTCAATTTCCATTAGTAAAGTCTGACATCATTCCATCCGCTTGGATTTCCTGATAAAAATGACTCAGAAAAAAAAAAACATAAGACAGTTGAAAAAGCCAAGAAAGGAGAACATGTCCCATGACACAAAATTATTGACTTTCTGGTGTTTGCTTGGATAGCATTGTAGAATATTTTTATTGTCTGCAATTTTCATCTCTTAAAATTCCCTTTTGGATGATAATAGCGTGCTTATATAAATTAAATTTACAAATTATCATCACAAGGTTGCTTAGTTAGTAATGACAACTCTTCTGAAGAGGTCATGAGTTCAACTTTATTATAACGTGCTACATCGACGGGCAGTAGAAAAGCTTTCATCTAGTATGGAAAAAGATTACATTATTGAAGATCTTCAGAAACACTGCTACAAACCCTCACCTAAAGCTTGAAATCATAACTTAATTCAAATCTTGCAATGAGTACTTTACAAAAGAATGAAAAAATAACCCCACCCCTGTTAAGCAAAAGATGAGTGGGTCTCGAGGCACGAATAACTTATATCTTCTATCTCCTCTTACTTTCACTTTTTCCTTAAATCTTTGTTCCTCCCTCACGGAAAATAGAGTTAGGAAAATATAAGAAAACATATGACTTCGGGATAAAAGGTGTCAATGCGAGAATTAACTAGGGCTATTAGATTCTATTTTTACAATAATCAACATATTGGAGGGAATCTCAAGAAAACACAGATGATAAAATCCATGCAACTCCCCTAAAGATGTAGTCAACATGCATGTATAAGCTGGCCAGGTGAGTGTCAGTTCCCACAAAAAAAAAAAAAAAAAAAAATTCATGTATGTTATGGTAAGGACAACGACAAACGGATTATGTAGATCCATTATTAATTTTTCGCCAAAGTAGATACATACAAATTAAATTTGAAACATACATTTCTGCCTCCTAAGAGATTAAACATTTATTATGACGAAATTATAAAGAAGAAAAAGATTTGCATGGTTGTAACTTGTACCTGGCAACCAAAGTTGGAGGGGTTCTTAGCAACGTCAACTAATGATTCTCGCTCGGTCATAGAGATCTTGGATCTACGTGGCAACCATGACAAATCATCGGATTTTGGTCAATGTCTTTTCCGGATTTTCCATAACTACTTATCCATAAATTCGTCTATGCACTTTTTTAACTAGCATTGTTCCATAGTCTAACACATTGGCATGAAATATTCAGGTAAGCATACCTTTCTAAGCCTACAATTCCAATATTGACAATGCATGTAATCAAACATGGAAATTAAAGTAACCAATCCAAAACCTCCAACAATTATATATGAATTAGAACTTAGTATAAACTTATTCAACCTCCCCTAATTTGGTGAAGAAAAAAATTGTGACAGAAGATTTAGATACAGACCTCAAGTCAACTAGATTCCTTTTAAGTTTTGGCTTCTGAAATCTAAAGTGCCTTGCATCAAATACCATGAGACTGAAGTGGATTATGGATATAGACTAAATAGTCAAGCACGCCATTTTTTAAATAATCCAAAGAGAATCCAAGAAAGTTTCAGGTAGCTATCATCCTTAAACATGCACAAATATTATAAATGTCAAACTTATAACTCTAAAATTCATCACCCAGAATCTCTTGATCAAGCCTAATCATCTATTTCCTCCATAATGGATCGATTGAGACGACGACGACCATAAAGGAATTCATTAATATAAGCTGCCATTTCATTCCTTGATGCAATGCCTGTAGAGGAAGAACCAAGCAGCTTAGTTGCAATGCCATCGTCCATAGGTAGCCAATCCTTGAAGGTGTTGTTGATCTCAGTCTCCTTTGATGGAAGCTGGTATGAAGATTGCCCCGTTAGGGTTTCATCAACCTCACGTATAACTTCAAGCAAACTCTTGTATTTTGATGTAGAAGTCCTATCTTGCATGTTTTTCAATGGTAGAGCCTTTGACATCTTTCCGTATTCCTCCTTAACCTGATCAACATGACCAGGAGAAAAGAGAATGTGAATATTAATATACATAATCTGAATAGATCAATCGATACTTCTGCAAGTGTGTTTCTCGGTAAAGATCAGGATTATTAAATTTTTGCTAAGTGATTTAAGTATCAAGATTCAGAAACTTGTACCTGACTAGCAGAACCTGATGATTCTTGTTCGGTCCTCCGGTACTTGGATTGCTGTGCCAACCGGAACAAATCGGTGGATTTTGATCGAAGTCTTTTCTGGGTTTCTGGTAGTTAAGAATATTTTTTCACACTCAAAACTAGCCAAGCATTCGCAGTACTTAAGAAAAGAATCAAAGAACAAGAAAATCATGAGAAAGTAATCAATCCAGAACACCAATTAATGATAAACGATTCTTGAATCCCAAATCTAAGTTGCTGCAGCAAAATGTTGATTCAAGCGTAAATTTGAATCTTGATGCAAGCTTGTAAATCTTGGTACTTAAATCATCAGAACCTTTTTATGTCAAGATTAATCAATGAGATCCAATGGCTATGTAAATCATCAATTCTAAAATCTACACCAGTTCAAGAATACAACCACAGTGCAGTGTTAAAACCAGTGACCACTAAACAAATCTCCAGGCTTATGCATAGACAACAGAAATAAAAATGAAAAATAGATCAGAAAGAAATACCTTAAGATTGATCTCCTTTAGATCAAAAAATGAATTGATTCGAAGGTACAGATGAAAATTTGTCTATAACAGGAGGAGGAGGAGGAGAAAAAGAAGGAGAGAGTAGAGGAAATTAAGATTGCATGGCAAGTTGACGAAACGTTATTGTTTTGTTCTCATCCATATCATGGTTTACTGGGCAGGAACAGGGGCATTTGCAACAGGGAACGTTTCGAGCTTTATTAAAGAGGAATGTTTTGCCACATCAGCTTGGGACAGCTATTTCCCACCAATGCCAAAAAATGAAAAAAGGTTATGATTGTAAAATGACTAAATGGCATTTATTGCTTCTTTACGTTTACAGATTTATACAATGAATCTTAGGATAGAGACGAGAGTAACGTTAATAAAGCTATAATGACTATTTACGTTAATAAAGGTATAATGACTATTTTACCCCAATATGTGCCAACGGCCAACGGCCAAAAATTTTAAAAATAAAATCCTAAAAGAAAATTCCTAATGGCTCGAACCACGTTCGCTAGATTCAAAGTTCAGAGTGCTAACCACGACCCCATAGAACTGTTGTAGGATTAGTTACGAATACATGCTTTTTATGACATTACTTACTTTTTTCATGTTAACGTATACTTCCCTTGCAATTTCGTACTTGTTACTGTCGTACTACTAATTTGTTGAATCTGTAACTACATGGTTAATGAGATAATTTCTAAAAAAAAAATCTTCAAGTCCTTGAGTTACTTTTCATATCTATTAAAATATAAAAAAAGAAAGGCAATTCTCATAAATCTCTCGAAAGTTGGAACACGAGAAAGCCCACTTTGCAACTTGTAAATAGTCTTTCAATTGATTTCGAGGAAATGAATAGACTAAAAATAGTGGATATTATTGTCAAATTTGTTTGTGATGCTTAGGGAAGTCTAAAGTCATTTTCATCGATTTCTTTTGTTCTTTCGAGTCTAATTGGCTTGGGCTATTTAAATAGAGACTTAAATCTAAGAATTCAACTTAGTGCTGTGTATTTAATGCGCAATACTGTACTGCCAAAGGTCGAGATTGAAATCTTGATCGAAAATTCGATGTCAACCGCTGGTAGCAGGTGTTGTACATTAAATGCATAGCATTCAAGCCTTACTCCAAATCTAAATACAAGTCCTACCCAATTATTATTAGGGCTTAAAAATCATTAATCCAAATTCTACCGGGTTTTTCAAATCCAATCTACAATGATTTTCCCTAATAGGATCAAGTAGGGTGGGATAAGCCCTGATTTTATCTAGACCTTCATCCTAATTTTTATCCCTTCCTCGATGACACACCTACATGATGTTGCAAACGCAAATGCTTTTAGTGTCAGATTTCATGGTGTGCCATTGAGCCTTGTGGGTAAAGCAGAATATTAAGAATGCATTCTTCACTAGGCTCTGGTTCTTTCCATATACGCGTGGAATCTGATTGCCTTAGCATGCTTAATGCTAAGAATGACCCATCCCTTCAATGGAGCAAGAAGCATGATGTGCCCTAATACCAACCTTTTCTTTTCTTTTCTTTTTGTTTTTGGTTTAAAAATTTGTTCCCCCAAAAAAAAAAAAAATTTCTTTTTCCCCCCGCCGTGCCCTAATCCCCACCCTTTTCTTTTTTTTTTTTTTTTTTTTTTTTTTTTTTTGTTTGTTTCCTTTCCCATGTACCATTTTTTTTTTTGTTCGCTACCCAGCGAACCGGGCGATATGGCGAAATCTCGCCGAAATCTCGGCGAGATTTCGCTGCCTGGTTTTTTTAAATTTCAAAATAAACCTGCAGCGGTGCGATTACCCATGTAATATAAATATAAAATTGATAAAATAAACCTGCAGCGGTGCGATTACCCATGTAATATAAATATAAAATTGATAAAATAAACCTGCAGCGGTGCGATTACCCATGTAATATAAATATAAAATTGATAAAAATAATATAAAAAATAATTACAAAAGGGGTGAGGATTCATGTAATAAATGCAAAGTTGAAAAGTACAAAAATAATATAAAAAGTTCTTACAAAAAGTACAAAACGTCATTCAATCATATAAATGTATAATATAATAATATTATTTAAACGAAAATTTGCTTTTAACTCTCTCTCTCTCCCACCTTTCATCGTCTCTAACATCTCCGGCCACCTCTGCAATAATATTTTTCCCTTTGCAAGCTTTCACTCTCTCATTTTCTCTATTTTTTCTCACGGCGACGCACAGTCGGAGACTGCCGGCGGCGATAATCGGCGAAATGTAACTCATCTCGTTTCGGAGCAACCTTTCGGTTCGCTGATTAACGAAACTGGCGAATTTCGCCGATATTTCGGCGAAATTCGCCGAAATTTCCTTCCATGTTCCTAACCACCAAAGCATGGTCCCGTTTCCCGGGCAAAAAAAACTTACCAAAAAAAAAGAAAAAAGCTATTCGGGTGTTTGTGGGTCATAAAGGTAAACCGGGGGGGGGGGACAAAAAATTTTTTTTTTGCCCCCTTTTTTTTTTTTTTTTTTTTTTTTTTTTTTTAAATTTTTTTTTTATTTTTTATTATAAAATAAAAATTTTTTTTTTTTTTTTTTTTTTTTTTTTTTTTTTTTTTTTTTTGTTTACTGCTAAACATTACAATAAAACATGGAAAGTTTACTACTAGACGTGGAAGTTTTTTTTTTTTTTTGTATTTTTCTTGTTAATTATTAAAATGTGAAGTTAAAATCTGATTATTGTAGATTCCTTATAAACGCAGAGGATTTTTGCATCGGAGATTCAGTGAATATAATATATTGTCTTTTTCACCACAAGTCACAGCTTTTGTAGATCGCTTTCCCTAACAAAAAGCCCGTGAAAGGCATAAGGCACTTGCTGCGGCGACAACCTCCTGCGACGGCGACTTTGCATCCATCACCAGAAACCTCGACTCGCCGGTGTTTTCATCGTGCACCTACGTCACCAAAAACCCATCATCCTCTGCTTCAATTCTGCAATTTCCTAGTTCCCTCGGCACAAAGAACGGTTCACCCCCGTAACACCGATCCTCAAACATCCGACACGCTATGGTACGCTCTTTGTGCTCCGAACCCGATACGTCCAACTTAACCACACCCGATATCTTCGGCATCGGATCTCCAATTGCCAGATACGCGTACCGGGTCTTCTTGCTCACGAACCATGGATTAATGACTCCAAAATCCAAATTCCTCGCCGACACAGGAAACCTTGTTACAATCCCGGTTTTTAGATCAATTCTCGCCTTCTCCACTGATGCATGAACCAATCAGCTTTGGGAACGACGATGAGAACGTATCCATTATTACTCTCTCGATCTGTCAAACCCATATTGTGCACGGTGACTTTGGACCCAAAACGAGGAAAACGAAAAATTGAGTCGGTGGAAGAAAAGACAAAAAAAAAAAAAAAAAAAAAAAATCTTACACGTTGCAAAGTATTATTTTTTTCTTCTAATTTTTCTATGTAGGCTGTTTTATACGATAACCTAAGATTTTAGTTCTCTTATAATTATTAGGATTAATCATATTGACACTTTAAAGTGGGGGCTTTAAATACTGACATCTTACTTTATATTTGAAAAAAACACAGATACTTTAAAATTGAATTTCAATGAATACATTAGTCTAAATTACCACTAAAAATCCTTGAATTACTGTTTTTCTTTTTATATTTTAATAAAAATTTACTTGAATGTATTATCACACTGATGCGATGTCTATGAATTAAAAATCATTAACTGAGTAGATGTTGCAGAGAAGACGGTGCCCTTGTACAAGTCTGGATAGGAATGTAGGTAGGGTTGGTGGGATTTTGCTTGGGAGCAGTGCCTACGCAGTGAACGTTCAGATATCAATTTTGAAGCTTGGATTATACATTCATCGTTGATTATCAGCATGTGCAACAAAAGTTATTTTAAATGGTTGTGACTTGATTTAAGTGGTTTTAACTCGGACCGTGGGTTGGTTTATTCCGAACCAAACAAATCATATGCTTCCCTACGGGACTGTGTCAGCTGAATAGAAACCGTTCTTTCTTTCTTCATACGCCAGTGACGATCTATATTCCCCTGCAACCTTCACATCTGTGTTCGTATGCTGTAAAAGCCAGATGGGGAATAATCTCCATGGTTATGAGCGTGATCAAGACGACAAAATCCTATGAGCTCTACATAGAAACAATTAATGAAATAATATACAAACCGATCTTAAACGCATGGAATTTAAGGAGTAAAAAGCACCCAATGCCCAAATCGAAGAAAGAGACCAGTACCCAAATCCAATAATAAAAACCTTTGAATAGAACGACTGAACTTCAATAACCCAGATTGGAAAGTTGCTTTTGTTACTCCTCTGAAAAGATTTGAAACAGTATACTCCAAATACTTAACAGATAAATCCTCAGAATCACATGGAACTTGGGAGTTCAGATTTTAATAAATGTATGTGCAGCAGCCGAGAATCTCTGAGCAAAACAGGCAGGTCCATATGTGAGAACAGCAGGAGGACCAGGAGGGTTTCTGGCAAATGAGATTAAAAAGTGAATTCTCTATAATTGCTTCAAGACTAAATGCTTCACTGAAACAGAGCTATAATTATTAACCAGAAACGCAGAGACACGCACATTCACAAAATGATCCCTTCCCGCCTTCCTCTTCTTCTTCTCCTCCTCTTTGAAACTACAAGAAATTAAAAATTGTAGATGGGTGTTCGGATTTCAGAATCAGAACAGAGCTTGCATGAATCCAAGAATTTGCTTCATTTTCTTCTTCTTCTCTCTCTCTCTCTGTAACCTAAGCTCTTCTCTTCTAAGCCCACTTCTCTCTCTCTCCAAAGCAGATTCTTTCAATCTGCCCACGTCTTCAGCGTCAAGCTACCGTCAACTGAAATTAAATTAACCGCTCTCCTCCCTCCAAGCATGCCTAGTAAAACCAGAGGTTCCTTTCGTCTTCTCACAGAGGAAAAGAGATAAAAATGAACATGGGGATTTACCATATGGTTTACCATTTTGAATCCTATCTTTTGAATGAAAAACCAGAGTTTATCATGCCTGGTTCTCTGTCTGTCTTTTGAGATCTAATGTATCTCTAGTGGTTTTCGTTGTTGCACTATTAACATCCTTATGCATCAACTATATTATTCGCGTTGAACGAAATTGGCAACACATTGCAGTGCATCATTGAAGTCAAACCCAATATTTCATTATTGTTACCCAATAAAAGAATGAAGAACAAATGTCAACTAATAAGACAGTTAGTCCTTAACAAAATATCTTTGACATTGATGTGATATCAATTATCTTCGTTATCCATACAAGAGCTAGGGGAAAGGAGAGAACGGTACGACATGAGAATTAGAGAATTTGTGACCTAAATGACAAGTTTTAGAGTAGAAATTAAACTAGAATAGACATATGTGGCTAGTTAAATAACCCAAAATTCAATAATACATTTTAACACTCCAAAGAAAATAATTTACATTAATATTACTAACATACACGCTTAATACAACTATGACGTAATTAAAATTGAATGTTTATTTCATATATATCACCGAAAAAATAAAATAAAATTTTATCAAAAGAAAGAACCTTATACCTAAATAATGTCACAAATTTTGTTTATAATTATTATTATTATTTTTTTCGTCCAAAAGTAAGCTTATATAAAGCTCTCCAGCTGAAAATCCCTGGAGGCAATAAAAGAGTTCTTTAACATAAAATACGGGGGCAATTCCACCAAATTCTAGAGATATTAAAATTTCTAGCCCCACGAGCAATGAAATCTGCATAAGTGTTGTTGGACCTACGAATAAAAGTAAAAAACATAGACCTAAAAGACATCCTAAGTTTCAAAATCTCATCCACAAGACAATAGCATGTCCAGTCTAAGGAATGACTCCCACCATTTAGGGCTTCAATTGCACCTTTTCAATCTGAGAAGATAACCAGCTTGATAATTTGAAGTGATTGCACCAACAAAATCCCATCCCTTATCGCCTCTAATTCCACGGCAGTTACCGACATGCTAAGACGAAAATGTGCCTTTGCTGCAAGGAAATCTCCGTGCCAGTCCCATATAATACAGCCTGGCCCTCCTTTCTTGCTTTGCTTATCCCAAGCGCCATCCACATAAACCTGAAAATGATAAGCAACATCTAGTGAGTTGGAGCCAGATATTGTGTGTCCAATCTCTTCATATGAAAGTTTCATTTGTACACATTGCACTTAATTATATAATGCCCAAAAACGATTCATCAATCCTTCTAAATGGGGTTGCTTCCCTTCAAAAATAAATTCATTGCGGGCATTCCATATAAGCCAACACAGTGTACTCCAAATCATATCCACTAACTCCAAGTCATTCGTGTGTTTATACTTGGAGTGTATAAAGTTAATCCAATCATGCATAGATAGACCCGAGAATTCAAACACATCAATTCTAAGAGGAGAAACCTTCCAACAAGTTTTTGCAAAAGGACAGAAAGCAACAACATGCATAGTAGATTCCACAAAAGAAGCGCACAACAAGCATAAAGGGGAAGAGTTACAATGCCTGCTAAATAGATTATTATTTGTGGCAATAGTTTCACTAGCCGCCCTTCATATGAAATGCTTTATTTTTTGAAGATTTGGAATCTTCCTAATTTCTTTCCAACAAGTAAAGGATGAAGAGGAAGAGGCAATGTTACCTACTTCACTGTGAATTTTCCTTGTGTTTGTACTATTATTATTTACATTTACTGATTCTACTTGGTTCTTGTTTACCGATTTTTTTTTTATTTGTATTTTTTCCATCCCACGGTTCAGTCTAGGGGCTTATTGTGGGTCTATAAGAGAATTTTCCCATAAAATTTTGAGTTTTATTTTTTTTGGTCCTCTTAATTTGGGCTCAGATTCTTGTTTGTCCACTTATGTGACAAATATTTCAGTTGACCCAATTTAATTTATCAACTTAAAATATTACAAAAACCCAACCTTAGTTTCTCACTTTCTCTTAACTTTTATTTTTAAATCACCATTTTATCCATGGGGTGAAAGAAATTTTGTTACATTTCTTTTAATTTTTTTCAAATTTTAATAAGAACTCCCTCTTCTTCAAATTCAGGAAAACAACACCGGAACAAAAAAACACAGGAGTTTCACAAGCAGGGGTGAAACCAGGATTTAGCATTCGGGGCTGAAGAGTGAAAGTCCAGATAATCTTCCTGTTGGCGAAACAATAATGCTTTTCGCCACACATATTGTGTGGGCCTTAGAAAACCCGGTGAGGGTTCATCTCTGAATATATTTTATTATATTAAATAATAGACTAACATAAAAACTGGAAAAATTAGAGAAGTTAACATAAAAGCTTGAAAAATTAAGGGCCTGTTTGGTTACATGAGTCTAGAGATTTCAAATATCTAGAGATTTCAAATCTATGGAGTTATAATTTATAAAATTAGATGTTTGGTTGTGGAATGAAATATGTGGATTCATCCTAAAAAACTATTTGATCGACGTGATTTTTGTGAATGTGCAAATGTATAGTTTTTTTGAAATCTCTGGATTTCAAATCTCTGGATTCATGAATCTGAAATTATACCCGTTTGGTTGTAAAAATCCTCAGATTCATGAAATCTAGAGATTCACCTTTTTGCACTAAAAACGTGAATCTGTAGATTTATAGGTAATGGGTGAAATCCAGAGATTTCAAAAAAGCTATACATTTGTACATTCACAAAAATCACGTCCATCAAATAGTTTTTTAGGATGAATCCACAAATTTTATTTCACAACCAAACATTTAATTTTATAAATTATAACTCAATAGATTTGAAATCTATAGATTTGAAATCTCTAGATATTTGAAATTTCCGGACTCATGTAACCAAACAGGCCCTAAAGGAATTAATAGAATAACTTGACAATAACAAATGATCAATTGTCAGTATTGATGAAAAGGAGTTTCTAAATCTAGCGATGACAATTGAAAACCCTAACCGCTGCCTTTCCTCTGTGCCACTTCTTCACCTCAGTAGATCCAAGAAAACGACTTTATTTAATCTTCGATTTTATTCAACTGAGTCGATCGCGCAATTACCGTGTTTAACCAAAAAAAAATTAATTACAGTTTCTGTAGGTCACTTTCCCTAAGGAAGAGCCCGTGGAATCCGTAGGGTACCCTACCTGGCAATTTCACATTGGCAACCATCTCCAACGATGGTGACGTGGCATCCATGATAAAAAATCTCGACTCTCCAATGTTCTCATCATGCACGTACATCATCAAATACCCATCATCTTCTGCTGCCACGTGGCTATTCCCATGCTCCCTTGCCACGAAAAAGGGTTCCCCTCCGTAACACCCCTTCCCAAACATCCGACACGCTACAATAGCCTCTTCATTCCCCATAACCGATAAATCTAGTTTCACCACACCCGATACCTTCAACATCTCCGACCCGTTCCTCTCTCCAACTGCCAAATACGCATACCGGGTCTTCCTCCCTACGTACCTCGGGTTTATGACTCCGAATTCCATATTCCGATCTGACACACGGAACCTCGTAACGGTCCCGGTTTTTAGATCAATCCTTACTTTCTCCACGGATGCGTGTAGTAGTCTCAAATCCAACATGTGCTCCACTGATGTTATATTGGGCCCGATCATCACGATCGCATCATCGTTTTCATCCCAAGCGTTGATCACGTGGAACGCGTTGAATCCCGGTATTTCAAACCACCGCATCTCGGTGTCGTTCTCTGCGTATCGAGGGATCACTCCGATACGGGGAACCTTCTCCATAACAGGTCCGATTAATGACCCGCCCCGGAATAGTGTTATGCCTATCTGTGAGTCGAGGAAGATTGCGTACTTCTTTGTGATGGCGAAGTCGTGAGGGAACGACGGTCGGCTCACGGAGAAAATGGGCACGTCGGGTTGCTTTGATCCATCTAGGTTGAACCGGAAGAAGGTAAGAAACGGAGGTCCCAATCCGTACCGGAACGCGAAGGTCTCACCCGTGTCGGGGTCAGTTTTCGGGTGGGCTGTCATCCTCATGCAGAGTTTTCCGTCGAAATCTTGTCGTCCGATTGTCTGGATATCGCCGTCGGTGGTTAATCTGAGGGAATATGGTACATCAGATTCGCAGAGGGCGAATAGCTGATTTCCAAATAAGGCAAGACTGGTGTTAGCAACGCCGATACCCTTGTCAAGGTTGAACTCTCCAGCAACTAGTCTTGCAGCAAGGAGAAAAATCCTAGCGAGAGTAGCAGTGATGCCATGGAAGCCTGAGAATACACTAGGGAGGATTGGGTAACCAGCTTCGCGTTCGACGTTGTATTTATGAGTCTTGACAAAGCGGCTACAGAAGGTGGCGTCGCCGCCGGAGATTCGCAGGGAGTGAAGCATTCCGTCGCCGTCAAAAGGGTGGTAAGCACCACGAGGGAGGTACTGAGGGTTTGGACCGTTACGTATGTAGGCGCCATTAAGGCAAGAAGGAAGGTGGCCCTCTATGATAAGACAGTTAGTCGGAGGAAGTTCGTCGACGGGAAAGAAATTGCCGGCGAGAGCATGTTGTGGGTCAAAGAAAGGAGGACGGTGAGGACGGTCGATGAAGTTGGTGATGAAATCATCTAATGTGTTGAAGAGTTTACTGAGACGAGAAGGCTCTGGTCGTTTTGTTATGGTTTTGGTGGAAGAAAACAGTGGAGTGGTCTTCTGGGTTTTCTTCTCTTCTTCGATCATTGACGAGGAGACATAGAAGGTGGTAGGAGATGAAGTGATTGTTAAGGGCTTATTGCCGACAGAGGAGGGGAGCTTTGGGAACGGAAGTGCAGAGAGAAACGACGATGAGAACGTATCCATTATTACTCCCTCGATCTGTCAAACCCACATTGAGAGAGAGAGAGAGTCAATGATCGATAAGGAATTATATACTACATGAGCTGGGGCATTGTATGACCGTGTAAGTAGAACTGGATAGTTGGGAAAAATAAAGAACTGAGAACTTTGAATTGTGCACGTGGACCTTGGATCCAAAACGAGGAAAACGAAAAATTGACTCGGTGGAAGAAAAGACAGAAAAAGAAAGAAAAACTTACACGTTACAAAGTGTGCTTTTTATCTATTTTTTTATATAGGCTGTTTTTACGATAACTAAGATTTTATTTCTCATAATTATAATTAGGATTAATTATAGGAATGTACGTTGGGTTGGTGCCATGGTGGGTTGGGGTGCAAGTTTGGCCTTGGTGGTCCTGACCTGCCTTGAGTTAGGGCCAAAATATTCTGGCCCTAAACTAGGGCCGGCCTGGGATTACTCTTTGGCTTGCCTAGCCCATCTTGGCTCGTCCTTGATTTTGGCCCTGATTTTGGTCCTGATTCTGGCCTTGATTCTGGCCTGATTTTGACCATAATCTTGGCTCTGATTCTGACCCTGATCTTGGCCTTGATCTAGGCCCATGATTTTGGCCCTAATTTGAGTCTTGATGTTTTGTAAAAAAATAATAAAAATAAATTATATCTACATTACCAATGTAGTAAGAATTCACCAAATTTTGGCCCGATCCTGACCCTAATTTTGGCTATAGTCTTAATGTTAATTTGACCTTGATCATGTATTAGATTTTTACCTTAATCTTCTAATTAACATTGATATAACTCTAAGTCTCGACTTTTACATTCAGTCATTTTTATCATATTAGACTATGAGTTCATTTTTTATATTATTTTTATTCTTTGAACTAAGTCATTTTTAGTTCCAAAAAATCATCGATTTTTTTATTTTTATTTTTATTAAGGCGAGATAATATATTATAAATAATAAAAGCTAGTATATAGAGAATTAATATCTAACAAATCTACACCCCTAACTTCTCATCATGAATATTGACATATTTATTTTGCCTCCAATGTGATATTTTAGAAGAAAAAATAAAAATAAAAATTTATTAACGATACATAGTTATGTTTGTAACTAAAATATAATTTCTTCAACTACGAACAAAATATCAATACTAAATTATCATCGTTTTACTTGTTAACAAAGTTTTGAATATGAATTTTTTTTGTTGAATAAGGATATCAATGGGAGGAATTTTCAATTTCCATCACCAAAATAATGGGAGAGGTTTTCAATTAAAATCATCAAAGCAATGAGAGACTTTTAGAGATCAATATAAAATTATAGAGTATGAATTTATTTATGTTTAAAGCAACACTATCAACTTATTGACTATTTTATCATTTTGTATGCGCTTGAATTATCTTATATTTCTATGAATTTTATTTTTAGTTTATTTATGGTACTTTTATTTTTATTATTATTATATTTTTTTATGAATTTACATTTGATATTTTAGGTCCTAGAATAGGACCAATTAAGGCTAGGGCCAAGATAAAGTTAATTAAGGCCAGGGACAAGGCTAATCAGGGTCAAGGCTAATCAGGACTAATCAAGACTAAGACAAGGCCAATTAGAGTTATTCAGGGTCAGGGTCAACCCATCCCGACCCGGCCTAATTAGGGCAGGAATGAGCTTGGCTTGGCCTTGTAGGGCTTAGGGCAAGGGACAATAATCTTTGGCCCTAAACTAGGGTCAGGACAGGAATAGGTTCAGATTATAACCTATAGGACTGGACTTGGGATTGCAAAACCTTGGCCCTGCTCGGCTTAATTGCAGCCCTAATGGTGCGCTCTACCAAGATTTTTCTTTGGTAATGTAAGTTTGGAACCAATGTTTATCACACGTGTTGTAATATGTTATAATTTTTCAGAAAAGACTTGTTGCGCCCTCGCATCCAGATTCATTCGTTTTTGCAAGTCAAGATTCTAGAAAACAATATTTTTTCCTTTTTTGGAATTGATTGAGGTTCCCAGCCAGCTGAGCGCATCTCGATTACATCGATATATGATTTTAAATAGATTCAGTAATCGATATATGATTTTAAATAGATTCTAATTTCAACAACAATATGTACGTTATAATTAAACTAGAATATAAGTATTATGGGTTTGAAGTCAAAGTGAGACAATCGTGGCGAGTGAAATTTTAAATCCAAATGCATGTTATTTCTCTAACTGCTTGCGTCAGTAATCGTCGGATTGGCCGAGTAAAAGTATTATTCTGGATATTTTAAAGCTATCAACGGCTTTTTCCTTTATTATGTTCAATTTTATTAGTAGATCCTTAAATGCCCGTGCGGACTATCTTGCCCGTGCGGACTATCTTGCTAGGGGCTCTAGGGTTTTTCAGTTTAATAGGTCCTAGTGTGCATTGTAAATCCTTCTTTCCTAGCCTCAGGTCTTTGGCTTGAGAGCTTAATATAATTTCAGCTTTGTTAAAAAAAAAAAAATTTAATTATAATATCTGGCTATTCCTCCAATTCCTAAGAGTTATCGTTCTGAGAATGATGATCTATCCACATTGAGTTAAATTCTACTAGGGATTGAAAATTCCTAGCGAACAAGGGTTGTACGAGGAGAAGCGTTGTTGGCAAAAATTTGATAGTGATGGCTTGATTAAGGTATCAGTGAGCTTTTTTTTTGGTCAAGAGGTATTGGTGAGCTTATGCTACTAGGGTTGCTTTGGGGAGTGGGTTACGGAGGTACAGTAGCACTAGAAAGCCCAAAGATGGCACCATATCTTCCTACAATTGAACAGGTACAGGACTATTGCCTACAGTTGGTTGAAATCCACAGTGCTCAGGACATTTATCAAATCATTTATAGGGAATTTCTAGCCAAATCTCCTGCAATTAGGTTGATACGTTATTCTTGGGGAGATGTACGTGAACTCATTTCTTACAAGATTATGCTGTTGGAAACATGGTTTTGAAGCTTTGCTACCTGCCAGGCAATGGAGATTCAAATGCAAACTTCAATTGCAGTTATTAATAATTAGGGTAAATATCACTTACCTCCCCTTGTTGAATCAATTAGATCGATCAAAATTGTTCAAATTTTTTTTTTGGAAGAATGAAACCGTTCCTTCCAATTTCCATTAGGTTGGGCCCATTAAAAACCTAACATCAGTACCTCTTTTATTTTTCTGGTTTAGAAATGTCATTTACCTCTTTATTGAAACAATAGATTACACGTGCGTCATTACTAATTTGTATAAAGTAGAGAACATGAATGGAGTTCAATCTGGGGATAGAGACGAGAGTAACCGGTAAGTGTTAACGTTAAGAAATGTATAATGACTATTTTAACTTGGTATGTGCCAACGGCCACTTGATTTCCTTTTTCTCTTTTTGCCAAGGGGGTCTAACCAGGTCGCTAGATTCAAAGTCTGGAGTGCTAACCACGACACTATAGAACCGTTTTTGAATTAGATGCGAATACGTGGTTATTTTATATATATATTTCCTTTGCAACTTTGTACTTGTTACTATCATTCCGCTAATTTGTTGATTTCTGTAATTACATTGTCAATTAGGTAATTTCCAAGCAAAAAGTCTCCAAGTTCTTAAAAGACTATAACAGGTCTTTTAACAGATCTGTTATAGTTTGAATTTGATTTTTGAATTCAAGTTTTTAAATTTGAATTCAAATTTGAATATTGTAAACGAATATTTTACAACAGCCATGTTTATTTATAAATACATAAAATTTACCCATCAAGGTAAGGAACCTACTAAAATATAAAAAGAAAAGGTAATTCCCATAATTCTCTTCAAAGCTGGAACACGAAAAAGCCCTCTTTATAGCTTGCAAATAAACTACTAGTCGATTTCAAGAAAATGAATAGAGTAAAAATAGTGGATGTTAAGTCAATTTTGTTTGTGATGTTTAGGGAAGTCTAAAGTCATTTTCATGTTCCACAAAAAAAAGTCATTTTCATGGATGTTGTTTTGTTCTTTCGGGCCTAATTTTATTTATTTTTCACTAAGAGGAATTGGTTACAACCACTAGGATAGCTATGCGTTGACTATCGAGCTAATTGGGTTGGGTTATTTAAACTTTAATTTAACCTTTAGAGACTTCAATCTAAGAGTTCAACTTCAGTGCTGCGTATTTAATGCACAGTACTATGCTGTCAAAGGATGAGATTAAAATCTTGATCGAGAATTTGATCTCGACCGCTGGCAGTAGGTGCTGCGCCTTAAGCATAGCATTTAAGTCTCACTCTAAATCTAAACACAAATCCTATACTATATTTCTAGGGCTTAAAAATTTTCAACTCAAATCCTACTTGATTTTTCACGACCTTGCTTGGGTCTTGCGCAATGAATGCCTAGGACTATCAAGCCATACACTTTTGGTGGTGGGATCGGAAATTCGGTCGAAATTTCAATCTCGACTGTCGAAATTAACGGTCGAGATCGAAATTTCGGCCAGATGATCATGCACATTTATTGCACAGAATCTAAGCTTTTTCGGATTTTTCAAACCCAATCTGCAATGATTTACCAATGGGCCAACAGAAGAAGTGGACGAAGGAAGAGTTCGGTACCGCTCATCACCCAAGCCGAGTTCTAAGCTTCACCTCTCTGATCCAACATACCGGTTTCCCCCTACATGGATATCGTAGATCGCTAAATCAAACATCTTCTTCTTCCATGGATGGCTCTGGAAACCAGTACAAATATTGCTTTTGTCACTAGCGATTGATGACATGCCTGTACTCAAATGCAAGACTCCCTTGCAAGTTTACCTAGAATTTTGTGAGAGCTTTAGTCTTCCTTCTCTCATCTCTTGGGGTTCAACAATCACAGTAATTAACACACAACCAGAACGTGTTAACATAAAATTTGGTTTCTTTTGTAAAATCTTATCTGTTAGTGATTGTTCTTTCAGGATGCCTCAATGAGTCTTGGGAACTCCGATATCCTTCGAACAGAAGCAACAAAACTAAAATTCTAGGAATTGGAAAAATCCAGTGCTTCGACGAACACGTCGATTCATCTTAAGCAACACGCAGAGGCCACCGGAAGAATGTTGGATTCGTTCACTTTATCAGCGTTGCTGGGAGCTCATTTCTTCTCACATGAACATTTCTCCAAATTCTTCGAGTTCGTTAGAAGCGTAAAGGGCAGTCGGAATAGGCAATTAGAGTCGGTTAGAATGAGTCGTTTTGACTTGTGAATTTGTAAATTATTGAACTTAAAATGTAAAATGATAAAATTATAATTACAAATAAGTCCCCTCCATTTTAATTATATCCGTCCGATTATATTTTGTTGAGGTGGTCTAATCTGAACCATTAGCAGCTGGCTGCAGCTGCAAATAAAAATCTAAATCTATTTTTTTTTTTTTTTTGGGTAAGGATGCGTTCCTAATACCAACCCATGTTCCCTGTTTCTCTCGATAAAGAACTTTTGCAACAAAAGGAAAAAGCAATTCACTTGATTGTTGATCGGATATGTTAAAATGGCTGGTGGGACCAAGTGAAAATGATTACCGATACTCTTTTTCTTTTTTCCAAGTAGAAAAACCCTTTCATTATTAGTGATATTCCACATCACAATTCACAAGTAGTAAAAGACCAATCCCATCTCATTCGTTTGCCTCATAACTAGGAGTTTACTATTAAACATTTCATTAACATGGATTTTTTTTTGTATTTTTCTTGTTAATTATTAAAATATGAAGTTTAAATTTGATTAGTTTAGATTCCTTATCAACAGGACAATTTTCGCATTGGAGTTTCAGCAGATATAATACATATTCTCTTTCATCACAAGTCACAACTTTTGTAGATCACTTTCCCTAACAAAAAGCCCGTGAAAACCATAAGGCACTCGCTGTGGCAACTTCACGGCAGCGACAACCTCCAACGATGGCGATTTTGCATCCATCACCAGAAACCTTGATTCGCCGGTGTTTTCGTCGTGCACGTATGTCACTAGAAACCCGTCATCCTCCGCTTCAACTTGGCAATTCCCTGGTTCTCTCGGCACAAAGAACGGTTCACCCCCGTAACACCGATCCCCAAACATCCGACACGCTACAGTACGCTCTTTGTGCTCCGAACCTGATACGTCCAACTTAACCACACCCGATATCTTCGGCATCGGATCTCCAATTGCCAGATACGCGTACCGGGTCTTCTTGCTCAAGAACCATGGATTAATGACTCCGAAATCCATATTCCTCGCCGACACAGGAAACCTTGTTACAATCCCGGTTTTCAGATCAATTCTCACCTTCTCCACTGATGCATGAACCAGATCAGTTCTTTCCAACGTGTGCTCTACTGATAATATATTGGGCGCGATCATCACTATAGCATCTTCCTCGTCCCAAGCGTTGATCGCGTGTATGATGTTGAAACCTGGCACATCAAACCACTTCATCTCGGATTCGTCCTTGGCGTATCGTGGGATCACCCCGATACGTGGCACCTTGCCCGGATCAGCCCCGACAGGTGACCCACCTCCGAATATCATATCCGTTGGGTTCATTCCAATCTGTATATCCGCGAAGATTGCATACTTCTTTGTGATCGCAAAGTCGTGAAGGAAGGATGGAGTTTTCATGGAGAAGATTGGCACGTCGGGTTGCTTTGACCCATCCGGATTGAACCGGAAGAAAGTTAGAAACGGAGGTACCGGACCGTATCGGAAACCAAATGTTTCGCCCGTGTCGAGGTCTACCTTTGGATGGGCTGTCATGCTCATGAAAAGCTCACCGTCGAAATCATGCCGTCCGATGGTATCGATGTCGCCGTCGGTTGTCAACCTGATGGAATATGGTAGATCGGATTCGCCGAGGGCGAATAAGCGTTTACCGAAGAGGGCGAGACTGGTGTTGGCAAGGCCAATGCCGTTGGCAGGGTTATACTCGCCGGAAATTACTCTCGCCGCCGAGAGAGCTCCGCGGGCGATGGTGGCGCTGAGGCCATTG
Source organism: Hakea prostrata (assembly GCF_041222555.1). NCBI lineage: Eukaryota > Viridiplantae > Streptophyta > Magnoliopsida > Proteales > Proteaceae > Hakea > Hakea prostrata. The sequence goes on from NC_142606.1 coordinate 5,412,981, forward strand.
AAGCCGGAGAATACGTTTGGAAAGACGGGGGATCCAGCGTTGCGCTCGACTTGGTATTTGTAAGTCTTTACGTAGCGACTGCAGAGGGTGGCGCGGCCGTTGGAGATTCGGAGCGAGTGCAGCATCCCGTCGCCGTCAAAAAGGTGGTAGGGCCCACGAGGGAGGTGTTGAGGGTTTGGACCATTACGTATGTAGGCGCCGTTGAGGCAGGAGGGGATGTGGCCTTCGACGATAGGGCAGTTGGTCGGAGGAAGCTCGTCCACGGGAGAGAAGTTGTCGGCGAGTACGTGACGTGGATCGACGGAGTAGTGGAGTGGTGGGTCAACGAAGGTGTTGATGAAGTCGTCTAACGTGTTGAAGAGGGTGGTGCTTAGAGAAGGCTCTGCCCGTTTTCTTGTGGTGGTGATGGTTGGTCTTGTCACACTTGTGGTTGTAGTTGCTAGGGTGGTATGAGCTTTAGCGGAACCAAGTGGTGGTGCTTTTGGGTTAGAAGGTTGGTGGTGTTGGCGTCTGTCTTCTCCTGCTGGTGATGATGTCTTCTGCTGTGGCTTCTGATCTTCGATTCTAACAGAGGATACATGGAAGGTTGTTGTGGGTTTATTACTGGTAGGAGAAAGATGCTTAGGGTATTGAAGTACTGTAGAGAGAAATGAAGATGAGATGGAATCCATTCCTCTCTCTCTTTCTCTCTCCCCCCTTACTCTCAAGCAAGCAGTGAGCAACGGAGATTGGGGAATGAATGGGGCACTAGTTGAAGTTGTTATATAAGAAGCTTTGGTGGTGGGTAATAAATTCTAGCCTCTAATTTATGTGGTTTACTCGTTCCTGGAGTTGATATATATCTCTTCACATTATTGAGTTGCTTGTACGGTAAATATCCTTAAGTTGATCCAAATTTTATTTAGATCAGGCTCGGTTGGTCCCAAATGTCGCAGACAAGTCACAACAGGTGGTGACATGACAGATGGTGATCCAGATGTTTTTTCTTTCTTTTTTATTGGGTGGGGAGCTCCACTCCAGTGTTGGGCAACTTTGTTGCAAACAGTTGAGATTCCAGGTCGGGGAAAAAGACTAAAAGAAAAACAGAAATAAAAAGAGCAAGAGAGGAAACACGATTTACTGAGAACAGATGTATTTAATCCTTGCCTAATAATTTTTACTCTTCCATAATGTACATTTTTGGAAGAATCTAAACTCGAAAAATCCTGTGTATGAAGAAAATGACCACCAAAAATCTTCAGGAATCTAATCAGGTGGGTGCTTGACCCACTCCTTTCCCTTTCTTCTATACCCAGCAATTAATGGCTTTAAATACTTTGATTTGATTTGTCAGGATAATTGGATTAATGTCGACCTCAAACCGGTCCCTCCACTCTTACATTTCTTTCATATAGGATTTCTGGTTAACAATTAATCTTTTGATTCTCGTGACAGGTGTCACTAGCCAATTGGTGATCTTGTATTTCATAGAAGCTTTTATATTACATCGAAATTTCGGATTAGCAGCACAGTGCGCAGTAGTGAAGTCTAACCCCAAAATTAATTATTGTTAGCTGAAAAAAAAATAAATAACAAATGCAACTAATCAAACTATCAGTACTTAACAAAATATCTTTCACATTGATGTGATATTAATACCTAATATATGTTTCAGAGTCTCATCGTTAACCATACAAGAGCCAGCTGGGGAAAGGAGAGAACTGTACGATATGAGAATTAGAGAGATTGTGACCATACCAGACAAGTTTTAGAGTAGAAATTAAATTATATTAGACATATGTGGCAAGTTAATCACCCAAAATTCAATAATATATTTTAACACTCCAAGAAAATAATGTATACATTAGTATTATTACTAAAATACACACTGAGTAGATTGTGCTCGCTTGTCTGGTTTGCAAACAAAGATCGCCTCTTAACGAATGCTTGCAAAAAATATTTGAAACTCCAGGATGAAGATGTATGCAATTTTTGTAATGCTAGGGTGGAAGATAATATGCATCTCTTTCAAGACTGTGGTTTTGCTACGGGTATATGGAATTAGCTAGTCCACCCGGCTCGTCAAAATTCATTTTATATGTTTGGCCAGAGAAATTTGCCTGTGTGATTTATTTTATATGAAACTGGAACAATAAAGATACAAATGATATAGATTGTATCCGACCTAGAAATGGGAAGTTAATAATTGAGGATTACTTCACCACAGTAAATGAAGCATGAGAATCCTGCAATGTGAAAATAAAAAAAACCACAAGCAAAGGGTTTGTTTAAATGCAATACTGATGCCTCTATTATCAAACAATGTCAAATTTCATGATTTATTGCAATGCTTTCACTTTTTACTTAGATTCATCTCGCAGTCTTACTAAATCTGGTATTATGTAATGATTAATAAGGCCTAACCATTTAGAAATTAATAATTTCTACTAGGCTCAGGCCCATTAAAAACCTTACGTCAGTACCTCTTTTATTTTGCTGGTTTAAAAATGTCATTTACCTCTTTATTGAAACAATACATTACACGTGCGTCATTACTAATTAGTATAAAGTAGAGAACATGAATGGAGTTTAATCTGGAGATAGAGATGAGAGTAACCGGTAAGTGTTAACATTAAGAATGGTATAATGACTATTTTACCTTGGTATGCTTGTTTTCCTTTTTCTCTTTTTTTTTTTTTTTTTTGTTTGCCTACCCCGGTTTATAAACCTATGGTTCGACCCGCGTCGCACACCTGGCTGTGGTGGGTGAGTCTTCCAGCGGGGATTTTTTGCATTCATAAGGATTTGATACCGGAACCTTGCTTAAGCGAACCAAGCTGCTTACCACTTGGACCAACCCCCGTTGGTCCTTTTTCTCTTTTTGCCAACGGCCAAATGCCAATCAACTATGTAATAGAATTTAATAAAAAAAGTCCTAGAATTTAAAAGAATAAAAGAAAAAAATCCTAACGGGGTTAACCAGGTCATTGGATTCAAAGTCCGGAGTGCTAACCACGACACTATAGAACCGTGTTGGAATTAGATACGAATATGTGGTTCTATAATTACATTGCCGAATAGGTAATTTCCAAGCAAAAAGTCTCCAAGTTCTTGAGTAACTTTTCAGATCTACTAAAATATAAAAAGGAAAGGTAATTCCCTTAATTCTCTTAAAAACTGGGACAACAGAAAACCCTCTTTGCATCTTGTAAATAGATTACCAATTGATTTCCAGAAAATGAATAGAGTAAAAATAGTGGATATTAAGTCAAATTTGTTTGTGATGCTTAGGGAAGTCTAAAGTCGTTTTCATGTTCCACCCAAAAAAATGTCGTTTTCATGGATTTTTTCTGTTCTTTTGGGCCTAATTTGGGTCTGGTTATTTAAACTTTAGTTTAACCTTTAGAGACCTAAATCTAAGAGTTCAACTTCAATGCTGCATATTTAACGCGCAGTATTGTGCTGTCAAAGGTCGAGATTGAAATCTCGATCGAGAATTCAATCTTGACCGCTGGCAGCAGGTGCTACTAAATGCGCAACATTCAAGTCTCACTCCAATTCTAAACATAAATCCTACCCAATATTTCTAGGGCTTAAAAAATCTCAATCCAAATCCTATCAGGTTTTACTAACCCAATCTGCAATGATTTACCCTAATAGGACCAGGTAGGGTGGGATAAACTCTGATTTTATCTGGACCTTCTTCCTAGTCTTTATCCCTTTCGATGATACACCTACATGATGTTGCAAAGGCAAATGCTTTTAGTATTAGAACACCTACATGATGATACACCTACCGAACCTTGTGGGCAAATACCTACCCTTTTTTTCTTTTGGTAAGATGCTTTCCCAATGCCAACCCATGTTCCCTGTTTCTCTCAATAAAGAACTTTTGCAACCGAAAGGAAAAAGATGAATGCTATCTTAAGTATACCATTAAGTGTGTTTCCTAAAGAGGATAGTCAAATTTGGTTAGAGACAAGAAATGGGGTGTTTACTTCTAAATCAGCATACCATATGCTTAAGAATCGGATGGATACCAATCTTGTGAGCAGGACAGCTGAGGTATGCAAAGAAACTTGGAGAAACATTTGGAGTTGTGATTCAGAGCCAAAGGTGAGAAGTTTTATGTGGAGAGCATGTGCGGGCGGTGTCTCATCTGCTGAAAATTTGGTTTGTAGACAGATCAATATTGACCCCAGTTGCCAACGTTGTGGTGGAGCCCTTGAATCTATTGATCACATTTTGTTTGAATGTGATTTTGCTAGAGCAGCATGGCACGTCTCCCCGTTTGATTACCATCCCCCAAATGGACCAAAGCTCCATCGTTTTATTGAAAGCTGGAAATCTTTTAGTAAGGAGAAAAAGAGCTCTAAGGAGTTAGCAGGCTTGCCATCATACTTGTGCTGGAATATCTAGAAGGATAGAAACAGGTTTATGTTCGATGGGTCATCAATGTAGCCTAATTTGATGGCATGTAGAGCGGTGAAGGAATGGGAGACTTTCCTTCAGGCCAAACAACTCATCCTCACCTCAAGCCCAAGTGAAGTGGTCCAAAAGCGGAAAGTGGATCAAAGACCCAAGTGGAGGACACTAGTGGAACCTTACTTCAAGCTAAATTCAGATGCGAGCCTTAACTCTAATGGTTCTGGCATGGGGTTTATCATTAGAGCCCATACAGGAGAGGTTCGCCTTGCAGTTTCTGACCTAGTCCGGTTTGGTGATGTTTTGCCGGGGGAGCCTTAGCAATGAGAGAGGGTCTCATATTGGCCTGGTGAAGGAATCGATTATATTGTTGAGTCTGATAGCTTGGAACTCATAAATTCCATTATGGAGGTATGCCAGCAGCCGTAGTAGCAAGAGAGGTTGTATCAAACATTACCCAATTGGGTATGTCCTTTGTTGATTGTAAGTTTTCTTATTTTCCCAGGTTAGGTAATAGTGTGGTTGACCGCCTGACTAGGAAGGCCACGTCTGATCCGGGGAGGACGTTTTAGCCACTTTCCAATCCCTGGTTCCTTGACTCAAGGGAATTAAGCCCAGTGTGTTGTTCCCACCTTTCTCAATAGAAGTTTAATTACCAAAAATTATGTTAAAATGGCTGGTGGGACCAAGTGAAAATTATTACCGATACTCTTTTTCTTTTTTCTTTTTCAGTACTGGTGCTTTTTTAATACTGGAAATTTAATGTCGTTCGCAAGGGTCAAACCCATTAAATTATTTGGTACTGGTGTATAGGAGTTTACTACTAAACGTTACAATAACATGGAATTTTTTTGTACTTTTCTTATTAATTATTAAAATGTGAAGTTAAAATCTGATTAGTTTAGATTCCTTGTCAACAAGGACGATTTTCGCATTGGAGTTTCAGTAGATATAATACATAGTCTCTCTCATCACAAGTCACAATTTTCATAGATCGCTTTCCCTAACAAAAAGCCCGTGAAAACCATATGGCACTCGTTGCGGTAACTTCACGGCGGCGACAACCTCCAGTGAAGGCGATTTTGCATCCATCACCAGAAACCTTGACTCGCTGGTGTTTTTGTCGTGCACGTATGTCACTAGAAACCCGTCATCCTCCGCTTCAACTCGGCAATTCCATGGTTCTCTCGGCACAAAGAACGGTTCACCCCCGTAACACCGATCCCCAAACATTCGACATGCTACGGTACGCTCTTTGTGCTCCGAACCCGATATCTTTGGCATCGGATCTCCAATTGGCAGATACGCGTACCGGGTCTTCTTGCTCACGAACCATGGATTAATGACTCCGAAATCCATATTCCTCGCCGACACAGGAAACCTTGTTACAATCCCGGTTTTCAGATTAATTCTCACCTTCTCCACTGATGCATGAATCAGATCAGTTCTTTCCAATGTGTGCTCTACTGATAATATATTGGGCGCAATCATCACTATAGCATCTTCCTCGTCCCAAGCGTTGATCGCGTGTATGATGTTGAAACCTGGCACATCAAACCACTTCATCTCGGATTCGTCTTTGGCGTAACGTGGGATCACCCCGATACGTGGCACCTTGCCCGGATCAGCCCCGACTGGTGACCCACCTCCGAATATCATATCCGTTGGGTTCATTCCAATCTGTATATCCGCGAAGATTGCATACTTCTTTGTGATCGCAAAGTCGTGACGGAAGGATGGAGTTTTCATGGAGAAGATTGGCACGTCGGGTTGCTTTGACCCATCCGGATTGAACCGGAAGAAAGTTAGAAATGGAGGTACCGGACCGTATCGGAAAGCAAATGTTTCGCCCGTGTCGAGGTCTACCTTTGGGTGGGCTGTCATGCTCATGAAAAGCTCGCCGTCGAAATCATGCCGTCCGATGGTATCGATGTCGCCGTCGGTTGTCAACCTGATGGATTATGGTAGATCGGATTCGCCGAGGGCGAATAAGGGGTTGTATGGCAACCATTCTGTGCCAAAATTCCCACTTCAGTACAGAATCCACTTTTTATGCTTCTGTGCTGAAGTGGGCAAATTTGGCACAGAATCTGTAGTAAAATCTTGTATGGTTGAACACAGATGGGCACGTTTCTCTGGCCCATCTTGGCACAGAATCTTGTATGGTATGTACAAAGTCAAAATACAAAATGAGCACGCTTTTTTTTTTTTTTTTTTTAATAAAACCAAAAGAAAACTATGCTAAATACAATTACCATTTAAGAACATCAAAACCAAAGGAAATGTCACCAAAGGCTCCATCTATTTATAGAAAAATGGTTTTCATTATTTGTCAAAAACAAAATTAACAACATGAATCCTGATGGAATCGAACCATCATACCCTAGAAACTTTCTAGGTGCTCTACCATTTGAGCTAAGGATTCTCACTTACAAAAACACATGTTGAATCAATCCAAAAGTGTCCCTATTATGAAAATAGCCAACTTGTGCATTCAAGCTACCTTAATCCCAACCACCCCCTTCATGAGAGCCATTCAAGTGTGGAGAACTACATATAAAACATGAACAAGCTTACACAACACACTTAATGAACAAGCAAAATAGAAGAAATTTCAATGCATGTGATTCATATATTTTTCATACTAGGTCTTCAATGGCTTCCAGCAATGCCTTATTTTGCAATTTCAAAAGGTATGGGATCCTTGTTTCAGAATGTCTGGTGAGATTAAACTGTAGATAAGACTCATCATTCAAACAATCACCACACACACATATTTGTTAAATATGTTACAGCAACAATAATCCAAGAAAATTCATCCAAAAACCTGCCAAAGGCATAAGGAAAAATGAGACTAAATACTTATCTAGTTACATAAAGGTAGAGAAATTACATTAGCTGGGCAAATTTACTTGTTCTACCCCATGCTATTTGCAGTGAAACAAGTCAAAAAGTTGTGTTAATGAAGCAGCAAAAAGGTAGGATCATTTGCAATGTAAGATATTAAGCATGTCTGAGGCAATATACATAACCACTTGAGATGGAAGATGACATTATTCATCCATCCTCATTTACACACATACTACACCAAGCATGATAGACACAAATCCAAGTCCATGCAGCACCAAAACAAGGATATTATTCACAAAGGTTCAGTCCACATATCACATAAAGAAGGTGTTGAACCAAGCATGTTTGCCTCCCCCCCCCCCCCCCCTCCTTTTTCTGTAGTACTAAATTTGCTTGGTAACATCACATATTTCAACTGACACACAGATACAGTGGTCACAAATCCCAACTATCACATTGAGAAAGATTTTATCTGCATGACAATATAATTGAAACAAAAGGTTTGCATCATGCTCCAGAAAAGTACTGCATCACCCATCTTTGGCTTAATAAAACAAAAAGAATTGAAATGATACAAAATAGGCTAGGAATTTTGAGAGATACCCATTCCTCATCAGCTTCATAGAAAGAAATATGTATTAATAATCCAATTAGACCTGCATTTTGCACTAATTAAAACAAACAAAACAGAGCATCACATTTTTGTGTCATTGTTGATTCATGAGCAGTTCCAGTGAGTACTTTGATCATGCAGAACAAGTTGAAGCCGAGCTGCAGATTCACAACCTTGAATTAGTTCTTCTATTACCTTCTCTCGAGCAGAAACTGATTTTCTAGTGAAGGGCTGAGAATCCAACCTACACTAGGAGATGAGGGAAGATCATCATCTGAGACTAATCTCTTCCTAATCTGAAATTTCACAAGAGACTTTGGTTGTATGGTCATTGGGTTGATTGATCTTACCAAGCTTTCTTCTTACCAAGAAAACTTAAAGATCTCGGTCTGTTGTAATCTTCCTACCCTGCAATAATAAATCCAAAACTAAGGGAGAGAGAGTAAAAGTACCGCTTGTTAACAATGAGATATAAAAACTATACTTGTTTAGTTGAGTTTCAACTCCTCAACACTTGGTGGGCTAGTTTGTTTTAGTCTCGTTTGACAGCCATAAAGGTTAAACAAAGTGATTATGAAGGCTGCTTTGTAGATGCCATAGGAACTTCTATGTTTTTCCATTGGTTTATCTAATAAAAGGCTGAATACATGTAGGATTAAGCTTAATTGTTCTTTAACTTCGAAGCTTAATCAACCAAAAAGGAGATGTGGACAACAGATAGAGAGAACTTAAAGCATGAATGGTGGAATCCAACAGCACTAAAAGGCAACCAGATTTGGCCTATAATATTCATAAAGAGAGAAGAAGGGATTGGATCCCAATAATTGACATCCCCACTCTCCTTCTCCATTCTTCTATCTATTAAACCATTCTAAATGATGTACTATTGAGTATACTGACCCAAAAATCAACACCATCTTCCGCACCCCTGAAAACCCACTCCTCAAACTAAGAGCAGAGTTTAAATCTGCCACGGTCTTCACAAAAACCTCTCAACCATAGCATGGAAACTAAAACAAAAAGTATAAAAAAAATAAAAGAAAGGCTAACAAATTAAAAACGAACACATCCACACTCAAAAGCATCACATTGATCTACCATCACCACTTGAAGGGAAAGTGGATCAACCAAGTTTCCTCTGATAAATAAAATGTTATAAATTTAATTAGTTAAAGTAGGGATATAATACATGAATAAAAATCCGGGAGACCAGATCCTATCTTGCTGCCATAACAGAGAATCAGAAGGAAGATTAACATAAGCATGTACAAATACATAAATAACAGTCCAAACAGCAGATGTTCTGAATAAATCAGCAGATGAAATTATCATGGAGATCAAAAAAACATAATCATTGTATCTAATACTTTCAACCAGGTATGAAGCTGTACAAAATTTCAATCATCTATCTATTTACCTTTTCAAAATTTTCTATTGCAGAAAAACAGAGAGGAAGAGAATAGAAAGAAAAGGAGAAAATTTGCTGTTGCTACCTACGTTTTATGGAGAAGACAAATATGATGCATTTAAAAATTAAAAAGTGCAGCAATAGCTTGCATTCAAGAAAGGAAAAGGAGGAATCCTTGTTAAAAAGTTGAAAGGGGGAACAACGAATTTAGCAAACAGAAAAATAAGAAAGAATCTGGTTTTGTGGTTCAGAACAACTATGTGCAAAAAAAAAAAAAAACTATGAACAGTTGCAGAGATAGGGCAAACACCGACTCACATTGAACGAAGATGAAGAAGTGGGTTGCAGACGGCTTCGGCTTGCAGAGACAAGGATCCGAGTTACACGAGGGCTTCGACTTGCAGAGATGAGAGAGTTGCAGAGACAGGGATCCAAACACTTGTGTTTAATCGGTTGCAGAGACACTTCCCCACGATCGGTTGCACAGACGCTTCCAAACAGAGAGAGGCTGCAGAGATGCTTCCAAACACGATCGGTTGGTTGGAGACACTCGTTTCGGAGTCGAGAGATTGAGAGAGTTGGGAGACATGAGAGAGACGAGAGAGACGAGAGAGAATGATGCGAGTCTTGGGAGAGTTGTGAGAGATGAGGGAGATGAGAAAGGCACGAGAGGTAGAACTAGGGCGAGAGATGACCGTTGCAGACGTCGATTGCAGAGAGACGATAGAGAATCGCAGATAAAGCTTTAGGGTTATCGATGAAATTACATCGATAACCCTAAGTACCGTCAACGAACCCAGTGTGCCCCGCATTTTTGTGAAGAATCGCTTCTGTGCCAGAGAAGCTCCAAATTGGAGCTTCTCTGACACAAGGAAAAAGTGTGCCCATTGCCTGGTTCGGCACACATTTGCTGAACCAGCACAAAAAATCCGAACCGGTTTACCATACATGATTCTGGTCATTTCTGTGCCAAAACGGGCAAATGGCACAGAATTAGTGTGCCAGAATGGTTACCATACAACCCCTAAGCGTTTACCGAAGAGGGCGAGACTGGTGTTGGCAAGGCCAATGCCGTTGGCAGGGTTATACTCGCAGGAAATTACTCTCGCCGCCGAGAGAGCTCCGCGGGGGATGGTGGCGCTTAGGCCATTGAAGCCGGAGAAAACGTTTGGAAAGACGGGGGATCCAATGTTGCGCTCGACTTGGTATTTGTAAGTCTTTACGTAGCGGCTGCAGAGGGTGGCGTGGCCGTTGGAGATTCGGAGGGAGTGGAGCATCCCGTCGCCGTCAAAGAGGTGGTAGGGCCCACGAGGAAGGTGTTGAGGGTTTGGACCATTACGTATGTAGGCGCCGTTGAGGCAGGAGGGGATGTGGCCTTCGACGATAGGGCAGTTGGTCGGAGGAAGCTCGTCCACGGGAGAGAAATTGTCGGCGAGGACGTGACGTGGATCGACGGAGTAGTGGAGTGGTGGGTCAACGAAGGTGTTGATGAAGTCGTCTACCCTGTTGAAGAGGGTGGTGCTCAGAGAAGGCTCTGCTCGTTTTCTTGTGGTGGTGATGGTTGGTCTTGTCACACTTGTGGTTGTAGTTGCTAGGGTGGTATGAGCTTTAGTGGAACCAAGTGGTGGTGCTTTTGGGTTAGAAGGTTGGTGGTGTTGGTGTCTGTCTTCTCCTGCTGTGGCTTCTGATCTTCGACTCTAACAGAGGAGACATGGAAGGTTATTGTGGGTTCCATCTCATTCCTCTCTCTCTCCTCCTTACTCTCGAGCAAGCAATGAGCAATGGAGATTTGCACTAGTTGAAGTGGCTATATAAGAAGCTCTGGTGGTGGGAAATAAATTCGAGCCTCAGATTTCTGTGGTTTCTTCGTTTCTGGGTTTTTTTTTTTTTTGGAACTGAGGTTCAATTCGGGCTAACTTGCGCACACCACGATTTACTTCCTCAGGGGGTGAGCTTTTTTAAATTAATGCCGCCGAGTGAGTGCGAACCCAAGACCTCCCCTAGAGAAGTTGAGTCTTTAACCGCTTTAACATACCACCTTTGACTATGTATCTTTATAGTTTCTTTCAAGTTTATGAAGGAAGTGTTTAACTTTTTAGTCCCAAAAAAGAAAAAGAAAAAAAATTACTTTTAACGGAAATATCCTTTAGTTGATCCATATCTGATTTAGATCGGTTTCGGTTGGTCCCAAATGTCACAGACAAAAGTCACGAGAGGTGGTCACATGACCCATGGTGATCCACCTGCATTAATTTCCTTTCCTTTCCTTTTTTTCGTTGGATAGGGTGGGGAAGCTCGACTTTAGTGTTGGCTACTTATCTTCAATTAAGAATCTGTGTGCTTGACCCACTCACTCCTTTCCCTTTCTTTCATAGTTCCATACCCATCAATTCATGGGTTTAAATACTTTGATTTGACTTGTCAAGATAATTAATTGGATTTAAGTCGACCTCAAACGGTTCCCTCCACTCTTACATTTCTTTCATAATCCATATCACTCATATAGGATTTCTGGTTAACAATTCATCTTTTGATTCTCGTGGCAGGTGTCACTAGCCAATTGGTGATGTATTTCTTTTCCCATTCGATTCGTTGCTGTTGATCTTGTATTTCATATAAGCTTTCATTGTAGAGGTGGGTCTATTCATATATAAATCATCAAAGAAAAGAAATTAACAAGTTTCAGACTCTCTTAATGTGGTAAGACGTTATGAAAATTCATACTTACCAAATATGGCCTTGCAAAAGTGACCCTAATGAAAAATAATTACAGACATACGAATTTTTTATACGTATTTCATCTGTCTTTTGAGATTCAATGTATCCCCATGGTCTTGGTTGTTGCGCTACTAATATTGTTATGTATCAACTTTAATATGCATGTCTTCCGAGACTGTGGTTTTGCTACGGGTATATAGAATCAACTAGTCCACTCGAGTCATTGAAATTCATTTTAAACTTGTGGTCGAACCTCTTAGTATGAACTTAACGTTTGTGGAAAAACTTCTAAATGGTATTCAGGATGGCCAGAGAAATTCGTTTGTATGATTTATTTTCTGTGTAACTGGAGGAATAAAGATGTGCATGATATCAATTATATCTAACCTGAAAATGGGAAGTTAATAATTGAGGATTACTTCACCACAGTAAGGGAAGCATGTGAATCCTGTAATGCAAAAATACAAAAACCACCAAATATTATAAAGAAGTATAATTGGTCTAAACCACAAAAGGGTTGATTTAAATGCAATACTGACGCCTCTTTTATCAAACAATGTCAAATTTCTCAAGTGGAAGGAGTTATTAGAGACCGTAATGAAGCTTTTCGAAGCAGGTTCATAAAAAATGTGCAATGTAATGAAGTTTAGAAGCTGAATTGTTGGCATTGAATGAAGGATTAGACATTGCTCAATATGGGGGCATGACCTATTGAAATGGAATCCGGCTCCTACCATGCTATCTTGCTTTTTCAATCTTATTCGAAGATTCAAGGAAAGTTTGAGAACATTATTAATGACATCCGTCAAATATTTGTATCAAATGGACATGTCCGGTTCACCCACATTAGACAAGAAAGAAACCAAATAGTCGATTGATCCATTCCTCTGATTTTTGTGGTTTACTCGTTCCTGGAGTTAATATCTCTTTTCAATATTATTGAGTTGGTTGTAGAAGACATACCCTTAAGTTGATCCAAATCTTAGTTGGTCCCTACTATTCATAGACAAGTCAAAACAAGAGGTGACATGACACATGGGGATCGTGCTACTTTTTCTTCTTCCTCCTTTTGCATGGGGTGGGAGAGCTCGACTTCAGTGTTGCGCAACTGTGCTGCGAATGGTTGAGATTCGAGATCTCGACCGAAACTTCTCACTACATTCCGGTGGAAAAATCCAAATTTCTCAACCACTCTTGTTAATTTTTTTTTGCCGAATCTTACCAGTAGGGATCCATTCCCCCCAAGATCACGAGTTTTGGTATCAAAACATGTCCCGTTGCCTCAATATAGAACTCATCCTGCGAACAGAGTCACTCTAAATACAAAAATTGCTCCAGAGATTCTCTATAAATACAAAAATTGCTCCAATAGATTATTATTTTTATTTTTTTAGTAGATTCCAATGGATTATTACCGTTTGTTGTAAATATGTTTAAAACTTTATATAAATATTTTATTTATTTTAATTGTGTCTTTTATCCATGGTTTTATTTAGTCCCACATCGGGTGGAGAGGATCTGATTATATGGTTTTTATTTAGTAAGAGCCCAAGTATTATTAATTTACTTGATACCCTATAGTGACCCTATATATATATATATATACTTGGGACTTGATCCGGAAGGCCCAGTTTGTCATGGGCCCTATTCTGGAAAGTCCACTCTGGGTGAATACATGGAAATGCCATTTGAGTGGCACTCTCCTGTAGGGAGGTCAGCTGAAGGTACCTTGCTGAAGAGAGTTGAGCTAAAAGGTACCCTCACAGCCTTACCCTTTCACCCACAGCCTTTGGGCTCTATATAAACTCTATTTCGTGCTCATTCTTGACACACAGAAAGGTACCTTGCTGAAGAGAGTTGAGCTAAAAGGTACCCTCACAGCCTTACCCTTTCTGTATTGCACGAAATGGATACTTACATTTGCATAAATAAAAAAAAAAAGGAGAAAAAAAAAAACAAAAAACAAAAATAAAAAGAGCAAGAGAGGAAACACGATTTGCTAATCGTGCCAAATGAGAACACACGTATGTAGTCCTTGCCTAGTAATTTGTGCTCTTCCATAATGTACATATTTTGGAGAATCGAAACTCCAAAAATCCTGTGTCTGAGGAAAATGACAACCAATTCAAAAATCTGAGATACTTATCTTCAGGAATCTGGGTGCTTGATCCACTCCTTTCCATGTGTCCGATACCCATCAATTAACGGCTTTAAGTACTTTGATTTGACTTGTAAGGATAATTGGATTTATGTCGACCTCAATCTAGTCAACGAACGAAAGTTCATTGAAGTTCGGCCTTTCGATGGTGGTTGAAATCAACGAATCGGTGATAACTCGGCGATTAATTTTTGATATTTCAATGCAAATCCCATACCGTGATTTATAGCTTTTGTGAATTGTTATTAATTTTTTTAAAAATGTATCCGTGTAGTGTGCTCAGTGCTTCAGCGATGTGTCATGAAAGCTTTAAAAATTAAAAGAAAATGGTAAAGGGTAACAGTTGTCTTCACGTAAGGACAAAAATGAGTTTTCATAAAACCCGCTCCACTCTTTATTCCAAAAATGTGCACAGTGCACTCTTTGTCACTTCATTCAACAAATGGGTTTGGTGCATTCTTCTTCTCCGGCGATTTAGCCATTGTGCACTCTATTTCATTCTACCAACGACTGTTACCATTGAAGATGCAGGCAATGAGTCGGTGACACAGCAAGGATCTTTGAGCAGCGGAGGTAAGACAGAAGACCCTAGTAAGCACTCCCACAACCGCACCCTCACCTGCAAAGAGCAGCGGCGAAGCTGCCTCCGGCGGTGAAGGCACCTCTGTATTGACTAAGGCTGAGCAAACATAGTGTATTGCTAATAATCAAGTAGGGAACGAAAAGTCGTATGCAACATTGGATTATGCGTGCGGTGGGGGACAACCGGAGGGGCGATTGTAGCAGTATTTTCTCAAGATATTGTCGAAGTATTGCCAGTTTGGCGAGATATCGCCGATTTCTCATAGATTTTGGTTTCGGGGCCCTTTTTTGTTTGCCCCTTACCAAAATCCCAGAATTTCGGCGATAAAATGTTCCATGAGTCCCTTCACGCTTACATTTCTTTCATAATCCATATCACTTTTATAGGATTTCTAGTTAACAATTATTCTTTTGATTCTCGTGGCAGGTGTCACTAGCCAATTGGTTATGTATTTCTTTTCCCATTCGTTGCTGTTGATCTTGTATTTCATATATGCTTTCATTGTAGATGTTGGTCTATTCATATATAAGTCATCAAAGAAAAGAAATTAACAACTTTTAGACTCTTTTAATGGGGTAAGACGTTATGAAAATTCATACAAACTGAATATGGTCTTGCAAAAGTGACCTTAATGAAAAATAAATTACAAGCATATGGATTTTTTACACGTATTCATCTGTCTTTTGAGATTCAATGTATCTCCAATGGTTTTGATTGTTGCGCTATTGATATCGTTATGTATCAACTATGTTAGTGTCAAAATTTCGAGTTAGCAACACAGTGCGCATTAAATGTACAGAAGTTGAACCCCAAATTTAATTATTGTTAGCCGATAAAGAAATGAAGAACAAATGGCAACTAATTAGACTATCAATATTTAACAATATATCTTTTACATTGATGTGATATTAATACCTAATATATGTTTCAGGGTCTATTTGTTAACCATACAAGAGCAAGGGGAAAAGAGAGATAGTGACCATTAAAGTAGAAATTGAATTAGAATAGACACATGTGGCAAGTTAATCACCCAAAATTCAATAATACATTTTAACACTCCAAGAAAATCATGTATACATTAATGTTATTACTAAAATATACTCTCGAGTAGATTGTGCTCGCTTGCTTAGCTTGCAAACAAATATCGCCTCTTAACAAATGCTTGCAAAAAATATTTGAAACTCCAAGATGAAAATGTATGTAATTTTTGTAATGCTGGGGTGAAAGACAATATGCATGTCTTTCGAGATTATGGTTTTGCTATGGGTATATGGAATCATTTAGTTCAGCCGACTTGTTGAAATTCATTTTATTCTTGTGATCGAACCTTTTGGTATGAACTTAACAATTGTGGAAAAACTTCTAAATGGTATTCAAGATGGCCAGAGAAATTCGTCTGTGATTTATTTTTCTGAGAGCTGAAGGAATAAAGATGTGCATGATATAGATTATGTTCGACTTGAAAATGGAAAGTTAATAATTGAAGATTACTTCACCAATAAAGGAAGCATGGAAATTCTGCAATGCGAAAATACAAAAACTAACAAGTATTACAAATAAGTGTAATTGGGTCTTGTTTACCCCAAATTTTTTTATTTATTTATTTATGTCTTATCCATCCCATGGTTCATTATAAGAGCTTATTGTGGGTTTATAATAATTTTTTTCCATAAAATTTAGTGTTTTTTTCTTTTCATTGTCCTCTTAAGTTAGTTCAAAATCTTGTTTGTCCACTTAAGTGACAAATATTAAAAAAAAACCCAACATTAATTTCTGCGTAACTTTTAATTTGAAATCATCATTTTGCCCATGAGATGAAAGAAATTATTTTACCAAACTTTTAATTGTTTGAAATTTAAAAAAGAACTCCCTGTTCTTTAAACCCAAGAAAACACCACTGGAACAGAAGAAAAAAACAATCGAGTTCAACAAGTTTTACATATTGAGACGGAAAAAAAAACGAGATGAACTTGTCAGCTACGTTCCTACTTCAATTCTGATGGACTATGACGAGGGTTGGATACAGTGGTGGAAGAAGGAGACAAATTAAATGCCTTAAAAGAGAAGATCAGTGGACATTTGGTGTAGCTTCAAACAGATTTTAATAAATCATAACAAATGATCAAAAGGAGTTTGTTCGGTTAATTAATCATCTGTCTGAGGATTTAAATCATGAGACCAGCGGAGTTGTTGCAGAAAGATTCAGAAACAATATCATCGGATACAACTAATCAAGAGAGTAATTCTATATTTTTTTGATTTTCAATCACCTGGCAAATGAAATTATTGCTTTTGAATCTCAAGGATAAATTAACAAGGAGATTACTCCAAAGAGGATATAAAACGAAGATACAGGAGACTAAGGATCCATTTCTAACCTAAATCTAGCGATGACAATCGAAAACCCTAACCGCTGCCTTTCCTCTCTTCACCTCAGTAGATCCTAGAATAGAAAACGACTTTATTTATTAATCTTCGATTTTATCCAACTGAGTCGATCCAGCAATTACCGTGTTTTGATTAATTACAGTTTCTGTAGGTCACTTTCCCTAAGGAAGAGCCCGTGGAATCCGTAGGGTACCCTATGTGGCAATTTCACGGTGGCAACGATCTCCAACGATGGTGACGTGGCATCCATGACCAAAAATCTTGACTCTCCAACGTTCTCATCATGCACGTACGTCATCAAATACCCATCATCTTCTGCTGCCACGTGGCTATTCCCATGCTCATCCCTTGCCACGAAAAAGGGTTCCCCTCCGTAACACCCCTTCCCAAACATCCGACACGCTACAATAGCCTCTTCATCCCCCATAACCGATAAATCTAGTTTCACCACACCCGATAACTTCAACATCTCCGACCCGTTCCTCTCTCCAACTGCCAAATACGCATACCGGGTCTTCCTCCCTACGTACCTCGGATTTATAACTCCAAAATCCAAAAACTGATCCGATACACGGAACCTCGTAACGGTCCCGGTTTTTAGATCAATCCTTACTTTCTCCACCGATGCGTGTAGTAGTCTCAGATCCAACATGTGTTCCACTGGTGTTATATCGGGCGCGATCATCACGATCACATCCTCCTCCTCCTCTTCATCCCAAGCGTTGATCACGTGGAAAACGTTGAATCCCGGTACCTCAAACCACCTCATCTCGGTGTCGTTCTCTGCGTATCGGGGGATCACTCCAATACGGGGCACCTTACCCATAACAGGTCCAATTAATGACCCGCCTCCGAATAGGTTTAAACCTATCTGTATATCGGGGAAGACTGCGTACTTCTTCGTGATGGCGAAGTCGTGAGGGAACGACGGTCGGCTCACGGAGAAAATTGGCACGTCGGGTTGCTTTGATCCATCTAGGTTGAACCGGAAGAAGGTAAGACACGGAGGTCCCAATCCGTACCGGAACGCGAAGGTCTCACCCGTGTCGGGGTCTGTTTTCGGGTGGGCCGTCATCCTCATGCAGAGTTTTCCGTCGAAATCTTGTCGTCGGATTGTCTCGATATCGCCGTCGGTGGTTAACTTGACGGAATATGGTAGATCCGATTCGCAGAGGGCGAATAGCTGATTTCCAAATAAGGCAAGACTGGTGTTAGCAACCCCGATACCGTTGTCAAGATTGAACTCTCCAGCGACTACTCTTGCAGCAAAGAGAAAAACCCTAGCGAGAGTGGCAGTGATGCCATGGAAGCTTGAGAACGCGTTAGGAAGGATTGGGTAGCCAGCTTCGTGTTCGACGTTATATTTATGAGTCTTGACGTAGCGGCTGCAGAGGGTGGCGCGGCCGTCGGAGATTCGTAGTGAGTGGAGCATTCCGTCGCCGTCAAAAGGGTGGTAAGCACCACGAGGGAGGTACTGAGGGTTTGGACCGTTACGTATGTAGGCGCCATTAAGGCAAGTAGGAAGGTGGCCATCGATGATAGGGCAGTTAGTCGGAGGAAGCTCGTCGACGGGAAAGAAATTGCCGGCGAGAGCATGTTGTGGGTCTAAGGAAGGAGGACGGTGAGGACGGTCGATGAAGTTGGTGATGAACTCATCTAATGTGTTGAAGAGGTTTGTGAGAAGAGATTGCACCGGTCGTCTTGTTATGGTTTTGGTGGAATTAAATAGTGGTTTGGTCTTCAGGGTTTTCTGCTCTCCGATCATTGATGAGGAGAAATAGAAGGTGGTAGGAGATGAAGTGATAGTTAAGGGTTTATTGCCGAAAGAGGAGAGGAGCTTTGGGATCGGAAGTGCAGAGAGAAACGACGATGAGAACGTATCCATTATTACTCTCTCGATCTGTCAAACCCATATTGAGAGAGAGAGAGAGAGGCAATGATCGATAAGGAATTATATAATAGATGAGCTGGGGCATTGTATGACTGTGTAGTAGACCTGGAGTGTTGGGGAAAAAATAAAAAACTAAGAACTTTGAATTGTGCACGTGGACCCAAAAATTGACTCGGTGGAAGAAAAGACAAAAAGAAACATACACGTTGCAAAGTATATATATATATTAATCTATATTTTCTATATAGGCTGTTTATACGATAATCTAAATTTTATTTCTCTTATAAATATAATTAAGGTTAATTATATTGACACTTTAAAGTGGAGGCCTTAAATACTGATATCTTACTTTATATTTGAAAAACAGATACTTAAAATTGAATTTTCAATGAATACATTAGTCTAATTTGTTATTAAAAATTATTAAATTTCTTTATTTTTTCTTTATTTTTTAATAAAAATATTTTTACAATTAAAAAAAATAGATGTTCAACATTTTAAGGGCATATAATTATATTCTTATATAATAAATTATATCAAAACTTATTTTAATTTATTATATAAACCCCAATACATATTACATCGGATACCCGATGTCACACTGATGCGATGTTTATGAATTAAGAATCATTAAATGAGGAGATGTGGCAGACAGATTAGGGCAATAGATGCAATAATTAGGGCTTTATCACACGTGTCCCACGTGATCCATTGTAATTTGTTGGAATTCTAAAATTTCAACGACATAACTATTAACACATTTGTTTCTTAGGGGTGGTGGTAGGGTGTGACTTTGTAATCTAAACCGTTAAAATTGAACCGCAACGATCATTCTACGTCAAACTGTCTCAAAGCGAACATTAATAGGGGTGGTGGAAACAGCACCAACCCGAAATTGAACTCAACCCGTTATAGTTCGTTTTATAAGTCATTTTTATAATTTTACATTAAATAGTATTTGAATCATTATATTACCACTAGGTAATCGGTATAGATAAATTAAAAAAATTATGCATGAATTCAACGAATAAATAGTCATTTTACTACTTAATATATAGGTTCTTGATTTCTATAGGATGTGTGAATTTTTTTAATGAAAATTTATCAAATAGCAACTTTGCTTTTTATAGAATTTTGATTTTTGTTGTAAGATGTTCAGTTATTTATTTTTTTTTATTTTTTTTGTACACCATAAACCGTAGGGGTGTCAACGGTGCGGTTTGGAGCGGTGTCGGGCCGGGCCCTAACGGTGCGGTGGTATAAAACCCCCAACCCAAACCAGCCCATTTAAAAGATAACGGTTTCGGTGCGGTTTCGGTTTGGTGCGGTTTGGGTTCGGGTTGACTAACGGTTTGGAAATGAAATGGTGAAAATGAAATTTGAAACCCTGATACCTGATTCACAAAAGCGAAAATGTTAAAGACTGAAAGTCTGAAACTGAAACAACGTTAACGATTAAGATTAAGACTTAAGAGTTAAGAGTTATCAATTAAGACTTTTAAATTTTAAAATAATAAAACTAAATGAAATTTGAAAATTAAAAAGTTATCGATTAATATTAAGACTTAAGAGTTATCAATTAAGACTTTTAAATTTTAAAATAATAAAACTAAATGAAATTTGAAAATTAAAAAGTTAACGATTAAGATTAAGACTTAAGAGTTAAGAGTTATCAATTAAGACTTTTAAATTTTAAAATAATAAAACTAAATGAAATTTGAAAATTAAAAAGTTAAAACTTAAAACTTAAGCAACTCTCAACTACTCGAACTCAAGTCTCGACGTCTCAAACACTGAAATTCATAGATCATTAATTACATTTAAACAATTCCAAACAAAATTTAATTACATTTAATATTTTAATTTTATTTATGTAAAGACTAACGGGCCGCACACGGGCTGGGCCGGGCCAGCCCGAAACCGTTCGGGCTGAGGACCCTCAGCCCAATTACGGCCCATTAAGGATCGGTTCGGGCCGGTTCGGGCTATAATAGGCTGGTTCGGTCTGGTTTTAACGGTTTGGGTTGAAAATTGACACCCCTAATAAACCGTTAGGTTTAGATGTCTTGTATTCTGTGGGTCCATGTAATTATGATTTGAATGTATTTGTAATTGAAACAGGGTTTGGGTCAATTATTAATACTAAGATAAAATTGTAATTACATTGGGATTAGAGTTTTAGGTTTCCATATAAATAGTCATTGTGGGATAACCTATATGTATCAATCTCTGTAGGGAATTGAGGAACCTATCCTGAGGATAAGGATTGGGGGCAAGTAAAAGGTAGCACTTTGTGGGTGTGAGAGTTGTGTGTAGTTTCCTGGAAATAGTGAAACTCCTTTTATCTCTGGTGGACGTAGGCAGAATTTTGTCGAACTACGTTAAATTCTCCTTGTGTGATTTGCTTGTGTTCTTTTCTATTCGTGGTTGTGCATCCATTATTTCTAACAAGTGGTATCATCCGTGATTTGAGCTAATAGTTGTGCATCTGTTACTCCTTGCTCTATTCAGTGAGTACCGTATGCATCAGCAGTGGGGAGTCTGATATTTGCTATGATATGTACAAGACCAGACATTGCCCATGTGGTGGGAGTGATTAGTCGTCACATGGCGAATCCAGGACGAGAGCATTGGATTACTGTGAAGAGGATCGTAAGATATGTTAAAGGAACCTTGGATGCTGCTCTATGTTATGGAGGATCCGAATTTACTGTCAGAGGATATGTTGATTCTGATTTTACAGGTGATCTTATTAAAAGGAGATCCACTACTGGGTATGTGTTTACAATTGCAGGTGGAGCTGTGAGTTGGGTATCTAAACTATAGACAGTTATAGCACTGTCTACAACTGAAGCTGAGTATATGACAGCTAAACAAGATCGTAAAGAAGCAATCTGGATAAGAAGATTCATGGAAGAACTTGGGCACAAACATGAGAATATTCTCTTGTATTGTGACAGTCAGAGTGCCTTGCACATTGCAAGGAATCCAGCTTTTCATTCCATAACAAAACACATAGAAGTACAATATCATTTTGTTCGTGAAGTGGCGGAAGACGGAAGGGTGGATATTCAGAAAATCCACACGAAAGAGAACCTAGCAGATGCACTGACAAAGGCAATCAACACTGACAAGTTCATTTGGTGCAGATCCTTGTATGGCTTGACAGAGACGTAGACAGCATAGTGGTGGCAAGATAGAAAATGGTATGGAGAAAATTTGAGCTTGTTGAAAGTCTTAGTCTAACATCTAGTGAAAGTAAGAGTTTGTTGAGAGTTTTAGTCCCAGTTCAAGTGGGAGTTTGTTGAAAGTTTTATTCCTAGTTCGTGTAGAGGTGAGAAAAGGTGGGACTGGGAGAGGCTATAAAATGATGCCTCCCCCTCTATATATAATTCATTCCAAAATCTTTCCTCTTGAATACTTATTTATCTATAATGAAGTTTTCTCTCTTGTCCGTGGTTTTCCCTATTTTCCACATAAATTATTGTGTTATTCTTTTCTCTTATTTACTGATTGCTCTATTCGGTGGGTTTTTCATACCCGAGTCTAAACTATTTACCCAAATCGTTATTTAGCCCGAACCCAAACCGCACTAAACCGAAACCATTATTTTACTAATAGGCCGTGTTTGGGCTAGGTGTTTTTCAACCGAAAACCGCCCCAAACCGCACCATTAACACCATAAGTGGTGTGATGTTGTGGGGTTGTTAAAGCTAGATATTCTGTGCACCTGTAAGGTGATAAAAGTAATTTTTCTCCATTTCTTCTTCATATGACCAATATAAACTTGCTACATTTTGTAAGATCAATAATTTTTTTTAATCAAGCAACATTTATTTTAAAAGCAAATGGTTACAAACCATACTCATCTTTTTATCTTAATTGCGTGGTAATGAAAACTTCTTATACAGAGAAAGAATGATGAAAGAACCTAAGTTCAAATGAATTCCCGTCCGTTAATATTTGTTGTCCTACTCATCTTCCCCCTCTCCCCTTCTCCATTTCATCCGTATTGGACTCAATTCTTATGATTGAATTATAAAAAGAATCGTAAATTTTGAATGTATGCAAATTTTACATATCCACAAGCTTGGATATGTATTATCTACCAATCTCATGTCTAATTGGGAGGTAGTATCTCCCACATCCTTGTGTAAATGTTCCCTGTAATATCATGTTGTTTCTATCAACAATAAAGAATTGCAAATTTTGGTTATTTCATTTCCGATCTCAACTGAAGGAGGCGGCCATACAGACAATGTCAGTGACTAAATGAAAAACTTTCCAGCTGGATTGTGACGATGGAATAGTGACGAAAGGCACTAGAGCTTGGTTATCACTCTCAACATGGATGTGCGAGATGTTAAAAATATGGCTAATAAAATGCCTTTGCGAATTGTATGGGCTTCAATTACTAAAGACTATTGCCACCCGACGACGCCTTGTCTAAAAGCAAAAATCACCCAAAATATTTGAAACTCCATGATGAAGATGTATGCAATTTTTGTGATGCTGGGGTGGAAGACAATTCGCATTTCTTCTGAGAAGTGGTTTTGCTATGGGTATATAGAATCAACTAGTCCACCCGATTCATTGAAATTCATTTTAAACTTGTGATCGAACTTCTTAGTATGAACTTAACATTTTGTGGAAAATTTTCTAAATGGTATTCAGAATGGCCAGAGAAATTCGTCTATGTGATTTATTTTCTGTGGAACTGAAAGAATAAAGATGTGTATGATATCGATTATATCCGACCTACAAATGAGAAGTTAATAATTACTTTACCACAGTAAAGGAAACATGGGAATTCTGCAATGCGAAAATACAAAAACCACCAAATATTATAAAAAAAAAGTATAATTGGTCTAAACCACAAAAGGGTTAGTTTAAATGCAATACCGACACCTCTCTTATCAATGTCAAATTTCTCAAGTGGGAAGAGTTATTAGAGGCCATAATGGATATTTTGGAGGCAGATTCATAAAAAAAAAAAGTGCAATATAATGAAGATTTAGAAGTTGAATTTTTGGCATTGATGAAAGATTGAACGTTGCTCTCAATATGAGGGCATAACCTATTGAAATGGAATCCGACTCCGACCAGGCTATCTTGTTTTTTCATCCTTATTCGAAGATTCAAGCAAAGTTTGGGAACATTAATAATGATATCCGTCAAAGATTTTTATTAAATGGACATGTCCGGTTCACCCACATTAGACGAAAAGGAAACCAAATAGTCAATTGGTGTTCAAGTATGTTATGTGATGAAAGGGAAATCATAATAATCTTACAAAATTCATCTATGAAATTAGAAGAACTTCTTTAAATTGATATGTTGGCTGGACCAAATTATTATTATTATTATTTTCTTCTGAGTACTACATGATCCCGTAATTTCTACAAAAAATAAAAAATAAAAATTGAATGTTTTTTCAATACGAAATAATCTTGTAAATCAACCAATAAATAAAATAATTTTTTTTCAAAGAAAGCGAACCTCATACCTAAATAATATCACAAGTTTTGTTTGCTATTACTATTATTATTTACTCTTACTGATTCTAGTAGGGTCTTGTTTACCAAAAAAAAAGAAAAAATTTTGTACCTTGTCCATCCCATGGTTCAGTATAGGGGCTTATTTTAGATTTATAAGAAAATTTTGTTCATAAAATGTAGAGTTTTTATCATTTTGTCCACTAAAACTTTTTCAATTTTTTTACAGAACTTCTTTTAATTTTTGAAATAAAAAAAAAAAAACTCCCTATTCTTTAAACCCAGAAAAACACCATCGGAGCAAAAAAAAAAAAGAAGAAAAAATGAATCTGTAAGCTTCGGTCTCTACTTTAATTCTGATGGACTATGGCGAGGATTGGATATGTCTATCACTGTCACCATCTAATAACCGTGTTAATCTCCATGCCTCCATATACCTCATGAATCCAGGCTATCCAGCCACTTGAGAACTAAAGAAACTCCGATATTTTTCAGAAGATCATGCAATGCGTTTTAAAACTTGCACTTCGGTCGGATTAGGGTTTGAACCCACAAGCAAAGACTATAAGGTGGGTTTGCGGTTTGGGTTGTGAAATCAAAGTCACAAAGGAAAGAAATCTGACCTTGGTGGTTTAGTTTCAATGGATGTTCCAAGCGCAGCAATATTAGATTGATTAAGCAATTAAGTAACTAATTAAGATTCAAAAAATGAAAAACAATTAACGGGATTAGAATGAGAAACAGTAGGATCAAACCATATGATGGATGGGGTGTGGTGGTTGGTGGTTGGTGGTTGCCAGCAGATAGAGGGGAAGGTGGTGGTTACCGGCGTGGGGTTGCCGGTAGAGAGCAACGAATCAAGTGATCAGGGACTCCTTTCGTAAATTTGAAAAAAAAAATGATATTTTGTAAAATTAAAAAAAATATATATATATATATATATATATATATTCCATCACTCCTTTCATCCTACCAAAATTTATTAATAGTGCGCTAATGCCCACAAACTGGATTAATTAAAGCAGCCAGCCCATTAAACATAATTAGGAGTTTATAAACGACTTTATTTAATCTTGTTTTTTATCCTACAATTACTGTGTTTTAAACTTTTAATTACAGTTTTTGTAGGTCACTTTCCCTAAGGAAGAACCCGTGGAATCCGTAGGGTACCCTATGTGGCAATTTCAAGGTGGCAACGATCTCCAACGATGGTGACGTGACATCCAAGATCAAAAATCTTGACTCTCCAATGTTCTCATCATGCACGTACATCATCAAATACCCATCATCTTCTGCTGCCACGTGGCTATTCCCATGCTCCCTTGCCACGAAAAAGGGTTCCCATCCGTAACACCCCTTCCCAAACATCCGACACGCTACAATTGCCTCTTCATTCCCCATAACCGATAAATCCAGTTTCACCACACCCGATACCTTCAACATCGCCGACCCGTCCCTGTCTCCAACTGCCAAATACGCATACCGGGTCTTCCCTCCCTACGAACTCGGATTTATAACTCCAAAATCCAAAAACTGATCCGATACACGGAACCTTGCAGCTTGGGCCGCTTAAGCAAGGTTCTGATATAGAAACCTTGTGGATGCAAAAAATCCCTATTTGAAAATTCACCCACCACAGCCAGGTGTGCGACCCGGGTCGAATACTGGATTAGTCAAGGCAAAGTCTTGGAAACTGAGGTTGGCAACCAACAAAAAAAAAAAAAAACATTGAACTTATAAAATATAAAACACAAATGCTCTTGTTTGATAGTTTGCGTTAGAGAAGGTACAAAGTATGTGGAAGGTGACAGAGTGGCATGCATGCGTTGAACACATGATCTAAGGCCCGTCTGTTATCAGTATAAAATTGAGGAAATTTATCCAAACGAGGAAATGAACCTTCGATTTCCTTGTAGATGTATGACACGTCCCAACATCACATTAAATGGTTGAAATCTATTTATAAGTTACATCAAAAAATTGTAATTAAATTTAAAATCTAATGATGTGACTTGTAAATGAACCTCAACCTTTTGATATAATGTTGGGACAGATGTCACACATCTGCAAGGAATCCTTGTCAGAAATGGACTGGATACTAGTCCATCAAATTGCCGTTTGTCTGATTGGGCTGAATCGGGCTTTGGTTTCGAATGGGCCCAATCAGGAGGCTCAAAAGGTTAGAATCTTTTGCGATGTGTTTCAGTCTTCTCGGGTTGGACTTCTATCAATTATATATTGGGCCTGTACATCTCCGTCTCGGTTTATCACTTATGATCCCAATTGAGTCGCGATTCCGGTTCTAAATTTGTGAAGCCGATTTAGGTTCAAATCGCGATTCCGATCCAGTTTGCAGGATTTTTGAAACCAGTACTTCCGAGTTTCCATTCGAAATCTTCTCCACGCCCTGGAGAAAGAAAAAAAAAGATCAAAAAGCTTCCTCAATCCTCTTGCTCTTACCCAAATGGGCAAGGAGAAGTAGCGAAACATAATCATCTGGTGAGAATTACGGAATGGTCAAAAACCCTCTCCCCATTTCCTTCAATGGTTTGCCAATCGATTTGTACTTCCTTGCTCTGCTCTCGAACACCTATCTTCAATCCCAAATGCCAAAAACTTGGGTTTTCCTTTGAACGCAAAGTAACAAGTTCAAGTTCCTTCCATCTAAGTCAGCTGCAGAAGACACTATCCTCTTCTTCCTCACAGAAATCCAGTAATCCACAACTGGGTAGGCTTAATTCAGTCACAAACTACCCCATTTCACCACTTCATCAAGCGCCCCTTTTAAATATTTCTAGGGTGTGTTCATTGTTCAGTGAATTCAATCCGCTGAGCAGTATTTTGAAGCTCCCTGCAAGTAAATTAGCTGTTATGATTATTTGGTCTCTTATTTTCTTGGGGAGTCTCAACCCTAGGCCGGTTGTGGCGCTACCCACAACACAAAAGAGCACTTCTTCTGCAACTATGGAAGAAAGAAGAGATACCCAGAATGACCAAAATGACAATGAGGACATGTACTTGAAGATATTAGAGAAGAACCCGAGGGATGTTGAAGCCTTGAAAGCGATTTTGTATGCCAAGATGAGGAAACGGAAGACGAAGGAGGCAATTAGGTATGTGGAAAAGTTGATTGATATCCAACCAAATGAGATAGAATGGAGGCTTCTTCAAGCTCTTACCTATGAGATGATGGGCAACCTCAACAGAGCCAAGACACTGTTTAAGCAAATCCTCAAGGAGAGACCCCTTTTACTTAGAGCGTTGCACGTATGATTCTTGTTCTCCACTTTAGTCTTTTATATCTTTAGTTATTGCTGGCGCTCAAGATGTATGGATTTTATATGTATTGTCTCTTTGTTTTACCTGGTAGATCTTATCCTCCAAGGATTATTAGACTATAATTTATATGCTATAGGACATCTATGGGCATATCAAACCATGAAATTATACTTGAATAATCGAAAGATATTAGAATGCTGTGTCAGTTAGAATTGGCCATGGTGCTGCATGCTATTTTACATGATATTATGTTTTAAGTCTTGGGTTAATTATGTTGAACCAAACAAAAATGTGTAATTTATTGATTGTTAACTTCATGGGATGCTTTAATGATAAGGAAAGTTGAAGGCTATGTTTGAAAAATATGCTAGTTCGGAACAATGCACAGTTATTTCCTTTTCCAAGTACTTCTTTTGCTGATCCTTTTTGGGTAGCCTAACTAGTTTGTATTCATAAACTGCACGTTTTAGGCTGATTTTGGATCGTCTCCTGATACCTATCACAATTGAATTACTGCTTATGTTATCAGTGGAACGCTAAGCAATTCCCTCTGAAGAAATAAAAGTAAAACTGTTTGTACTACCAAATTGTTTATTGCACTTGATTTTCCAGATGCTGAACGGCTGAACCCCTTATAAATCTTGTAAGGCTTTCTTGATCAATAAAGTATATGATTGTTCTACTTGGGTGCAGGCTGATCCACACTAGCAGTTTTTGTTGGGTTGGTGGCCTTCCCTTTGATTGATTCAAATATCCTAATGCTATCTGAGATAAGAACTAGGTGTTTAAAATAGTAAGTGGACTTACTTCTTCAACAGTGGGAATTTAGGGACGGCATCTGTTGTGACAATACAGTGATGCAAACATAGACACTTTACTGCAATAACAAGGAGTGGCATTACAGACTAATTGAGGGTATAAAAAGAATCTGGGGATAGCCAAAAAATAATTTGAGTTGAAATAGGAGAAAATGCATTCATGCTTCCGATTAAATGGAAGATAAGGCCCTAGACAGAGTAGAAAGCTTATTGTTACACAGGATTCATAGCTAATGTTAAATGCTAGGGTCGAGGCTTAGCTGAATTATTGAGTATTTTTTTCAGTTCTGATTTCATTTAATTTTATATTTCTCGTCACAGAGTAGTTACAAAATAAAAAAATAATTAAAAAAAAAAAGGAAGCAAAGTGAAAAAGGTAATGCAGTTTCAATTGGAGATGGACACATTTAAATGTCATATTCTGATATCCTCTTTAAATAATAATATCTAACTTTTCTGATTCCTTTGCTTAAATTTAAAAGACTTTTCCTTCTGCAAATTATGTGTATCGCTCATCAAAACCAGTTGCTCTGTTTATATTGGAGAGCACCTATGATGAGACACATAAAATGACGTTGGAGTCACAGGGAAAATGCCTTATAACATGCCTGGCGAACCAACTTCCATTACCATGTTCTATCCTTTTAGTGTGTCATCAGAAATCTAACGTCTAGAGTCTTTTTGTTGGTTTGGATACTTTTGCAGTGCCATGGTGACTTTGTGGTCTGCTTAAGCATTGAGCTACTTTGGATTCAATGAATAAAACATTTGGATCCTCGCATTTTCCCATTTTTTTCCTGTTCCATTGTATTTATATAGATCAGAAGGGAGCCTATTTAAATTTATTACAGTTTCACAATTCTTCTTACAAATTTTTTCCCAGGTGTTGTGGAAAGGGGGTAGGCAGTGGGCAGCTATTTTGCTCAATGGATCTCACAACTCTCATTTTTTCACAGGGTTTGGCAATGGTGATGCACAAGAACCGTGAAGGCCCAGCTGTCTTTGATATGCTGGAAAAGGCTCTGAAACTTGCTCAACATGAGAAAAGGGTCACTGAGGAGCGGAATATAAGAATTTTAATTGCACAGATGCATGTTGTGAAGGTGGTAACTTGGATCCTCCAAATAAACTGGTCTGAGTTATTGAACTGTTGCATTTATTGGATCAATGATGTCAGAAACCTTGTTTATCCTTTATGATGATAACTTTGTCCACTAAAGCAATGTTCTTGTCTCCTATTCAGGGTAACTTGGAGGAAGGCTTGAAAGAATTCCAAGATCTGGTTAATGAGAACCCAAGGGATTTTCGGCCTTATCTTTGCCAGGTAGAAGTCAACTTGATATTGCTAGTCCTTGGTAATCCATCTTTTGCATGAGTGTAGTTTTACTGTGCAATGCAATTTGGCTGCCTGCTCAAATATTTCAAGGAAAAGGGGCATAAGGGAATTTTTGTAAGGCTTGTAGGATCTAGCTTGTAAACTACCTTTTATTATATACTTTTTATTTCTCTGTTCTCAAGTAGAACATCTTTGTGTTTCATCACTGGTTTATTGATTGCGATATCTGTTTTAGGGGATAATCTACAGCTTGCAGGGTAAAAAGGAGGAAGCACAGGAGCAGTTCGAGACATATCGTTGTCTTGTCCCTGAAGAGTTCCCCCAAAGGGGATTCCTTGATGACGTGGTACTGGCAGCCAAGACAGAATCTCAGGAACAGTTGGAGAAGGATTTTGAAGTTGAATTCTCCTACCGGAAGTGAAAATCAATCATCAATATTCAGAGTGAATCTGTTGGTTGGTATTTAATGGATAAATAGGAGTATGAATATACTGTTTATGAATTGCAGTTCTCAACAAAATAACTATAATCTCTTTTTAGCGTTTGTTTTGCACCTAGTTAGGGGTTTAACCATTAGTATCACTGCCCACAGCAAACATTAGTCTCTTTTGGCGGTGTGTGGGTTCCAATTTTGGAGGGGTTGGGGTGGGGTTTGAGCAGCATATCCCAGAACCTAGTTGATCTAAAGCTAGAACCTGGTTGCCCTGAAAACTATGGATTGAGATCCTTTTTAGATCTTATCGTTCCACTGTTATTATACCACAAATGCACATGGGAGAAATTAATAAGGGCTAGATTATTTTAGAACAGTCCATTGATCCATGCATGTCTACCTCCATACAGACAGCTCCACAAGTGGGTTATCCTACTCAGATGACTCTATTCTTTTCCTCTTTCAGAAGAAAAATCTATTTGTTCCTAGTTATCCCTTGCAAGGTAAGAGATGCTATGGGAACATAGACACAATTAGTGTTGGATTTCCAACCAGTTGCTAGGATGCATAATGCTTTCCATTTATTACTTCTACGAATTTCTTTTTCGGTTGACTTTCGACGGATCTAATCCCTTGTTTGAATTTTGGGTGTAGGATAACATCAACGTCAGCATAATTATCGACACCTGGGAAAGAATAAAAAGTCACTATTATCTGTTGTCACTGTTGGAGCAGAAATTCAGAATGGTTTAGCTGCTGTAGTTTGTAGAATTATTACTTCAATTTTTCCACTTCAGATTAACATGTAATACAGAGACTTGCATTATAACTAATTAAGGGAGATTGCGGCACAAAGTTCTGGCTGGAGGGACAACTACATTCCCAGCAGAGTCATAAACAATAATGCCAGAGAAGTCTGGGAGCTGGCACTTCTCACCCATGAGTATGTTCTTCTGCCAAACACAGGCATCTTGTTGTGCACCCATGCTGTCTAGATCACATCCTGGTTGGACCTGCTGAGCCCTTGTAGTCATCATAACTGCTCCTTCTGAGTTGAGGTGTATCACAGGTTCATCAGAAGAGAGGCCATAACAGCTGAACCAGTTACGCCTTTTCCGTGAATGAGAAGCACACATGAAGAGTGCAAAGGCACACAGGAAGAATGCTGCAATGCCTAGGCTGGCCTGGGTTGTGCTTGCCACATCGGTTACAGTGGGAAGTTGACGAGCCATTGAAGGTCTGATGAGGTTGGATTGGGTTACAGTGAAGGGAGTTTATATAGTGAAGGTCTGCAACTTTGTCAAGTGGAGTTGTTTGGCATTTAAGGGTATTTTTAAGTGGAATTTAGGTTGCTTTGGATATTTTGAAGGAATGGTGGGTTTGGTAACCCAAACATCCTTTTGACCTTGGATTGGTTGACCCAAACCGTTTAATTGAATTGAGCTGGTTAGACCGGAATTGATAAACCATTTACTAATGGGATCAGTATTGGTTCTAAAAACTAAAACCCATTTATTGAACGACTCGAATCAACTTTGAACCGATCAAAATTGGTTAGAACCGGTATGCTAATGGGATCAGTATTTGTTCTAAAAATTCATTTTAACGCCATCCCTGAGTTATCCCTAAAACGAATGTCATCTCTTGAGTTGTTTAATTTATCAAATAAATACTTTAAGAGGAAAAAATATATTTGTTAGAAAATCATAGTTAACTATTCATGTAAGCAAGTTAAACTTTTCAGAAAGATAATAATACTCAGTGAATGAAAAATTTTACGCTTGATTTGTCTTCGACTTAGACAAAAGGAGGTAGACCTTCAGTGTCACCTTGGGAGAGGCCTTCCAAAGCTGGATTTTAGGCAGGGGTGGGAAAAGGTAGAAATTTGTACGTGCCACCATGATCTATATGAAAGAGTAGTTTTGTTGATGCGTTCCTATTGAGAGATTTCTTTCAAACAGGAAAATTTGGTTAAGTAGGTCTTTTTATTTTGCCACTATTCTTTTTTCATTCATACATTTTCATGATTTCTATCCATTAATGAATTTTTTAATTCTCCTACAGCCATTATCCTCTTATAAAATGTGAGGGTAATATTGAGTCATGTCAGTAACTTAAATTTTTGTATCCGATTTTAAAGATGGACCCATGCTGATATATTTTGGGGGTGATTTAAGTAACGGGCTTTTGGAGATATGTGATGGAAGTGGATGGCTGTACCAATTGATCAACCCACTTACCAGATTGGAGTCTATACATTTGTACTATATGTTATTTGCCTAGAATGTCGTTGAAAGATTTGAGATTTTCGTTTCGGAGTTTTTGGAGTAAGAGTTTTTGTAACACCGCTCTTGGATATTGGGTTTTGGGTATGAATTCTTACAACATTGTTCTTGAAGATTTGTTGTGAGATTTATTTTATGTACTTCTATATAGTGAAAAGATCTTCCTGTTCGTCGGTAGATTTAGTACAAACATATTGGTGTGTGAATCCCATTAAATCTTTATGTGGTTCATTCTATTTTATTTCAATTCACTATTTCTTGGTGTTCTTTTAACATATTGGAAATGAATAAATGAAAACCAATTATATTAATAATAGCAGGTTTGACTGACATAACCCAGAGTCAGGGACATTGAAGACTTCCTCCATATATATATATATGCTTAAAAAGCAAAGATTTATAGGTAGTAGATTTATGGGCTTTAAGCCTATTTATATTTCTAGAAGATTCAACTATGTTGTGGATCAGCTAGCAAGGATGGCCTACTTGGTCCAGGGCTCGAGTTTTTTGCCATGTTCCTCTGATTGGTTACTGAGTCTATATTCAGTTTCCCTTCTTGTCCCTGCTCTTAATGAAAGCTTGATTATCAAAATAAATAAATAAAAGCAAAGAATTAGTTTTATTTATTTAAGTTCACATGAGTATGAGACCTATAATGTCCGACACATGGGTCGTGCGTGGAGATGACCGAGATGACCGGTTCCCATATTTTATCCGGTTCCCATAAAAGGAAATAACCATATAAATTTGGTAAACTTGTTTTATCTCAAACGTCCAAATATCAGCTTATTCCGTAGAGGGTTCTTCCACCGCGTTTAGGTTAATGAAGTAGAAGCGTGTTTGCGTCCGCGCGAGAGAAAGCTGCTGTTTCTAAATCTCAGCGACTTTGTTCTCTATCTTTTTTTCATTTTTCCAAGGAGAAAAGGAAAATGGGAATAATGCGTCGAGTTTCCCAGGTTTCTCCTATCAAATTGACCTTGAACCGTTCTTGTTCATTTTCAACTCCAATTTCTTTGTCAGTTCTCAAACCCTCCTCAACAATTTTGACTCGATATGTTTGCGGCCCCGTATCAACCCCTAAACCGGAGATTTTCAATCTTCTCATCTCGAAGTTCCACTCTTTGACGCACGTAATCAATTCAGATACTTCGACCCATTTCAAGAATCATAAAAATTTGAGGAAATTCAGTGATGCCCCGAGCTTTGATTCAAGTAAAGAGATTGATGAGATTAATCTCAAGTTCGCAGAAGCCCGTGAAGAGATCGAAATGGCTTTGGAATCCAGGGAAACGGTTTACTTCGACGAAGAGGCGGAAAGTGCTAGGCAAGCTGTGAAGGTTGTGTTGGATATGTTCCAGAGTCTGTTGGCCAAGTTACCTGAGAATGAGAGGGCTTCGTTGCAGAGGTTCATGGGGCTTAAGATCGAGCAGTTGAAAGCTGAGCTTGAACAGTTAAATGATTGAATAGGTTGGTTCATCGGTTCTTAAGTCTACAAACGATTTTTTTTTTTTTTTTTTTTTTTTTCATTTTTCATTCTCTACGATGAGGTGACTATGAACTATTGCTGCCTTCGACTGGCGACTTGTGTGGGATCTATCAAACATTGTTAATTTACAGCTTCGGCAGTTTAGCTTTTTCTAGCTGTTCTCAATAATAATTTGAGTGGTACTTAAGTACTTTAAATGAGAACTTATACATTTCGGGATCTTATTTATTTGTTAACATGGCTTGTCATCACCAATGCTTTATCTGTCAATAAGCGTTGTCATCACCATGGATACTGCTAGAAGTAACTGTATTCAGGTGTTCTTTACATGCGTCAATTCTCTCACGCTATTTGGAGAGTTAAAACCTTCATTTATTGGGTTACATTCTTCGTTCTGTAGTTTGAACATTATGAAACATCGGACACAATTACCCCGCAATAAATGCATTTCCCACTGCATTTTCTTTTTAAATTTACACAAATGCATTTGCTGGAAAAGGCTTTCTATATTGGTCAACAAGTTGTGTTATTTAAGATCACATTATATCTAGAAAAGGTTTTTTATTAGAAGTGAAAGTGGAAGACAATATGTAGCCACGAATAATAGTAGGCAACGAGCATACAAAGTGTGAATTAAAAGAAGAGAGAGAAAAAGGTCTACAAACCAGAGTATGTTCAAGAAATGAAGCTCACAGATTGTATGTATAAATTGATCTCTACTAAATGCTCAAAGATTTTTGTTTTTGGGTTAAAAAGGCGACTTGAGATGCCCTCTAGGTCCTTGCTTTACTATCTCCTGTAGATCAATGCATCCAACATTGTTGTATTTCAGATAACACTTTATGAACACTTTCTAATCCACATGAGGCCATCGTCTCTGTTTCTGAATATAACAGACAAGCTGTATTGGATGAATAAGACGTTAGGAAGCTTAGTTTTGATTATCAGTCTCATCTGAGCCTTCAAAAAACATCTCAGAGGCTCAGATCCTAGAATTTTCTCTGATTTCACTAGAAAATGTCTTTCAAAGTTTCAACTTTACTAGAAATACTTCTTTTGTTCAATCTTTTGGGACCAAGTTTTGATTCGATTTTATTTGGGAGATTTCATTACCACCTCTTGAGATCTCTCAATACTCTTGGAACTTGTTCCTAGCTTACATTGTTTCCCGTCGCCTCTTTTCCTGTTAAATCCGTATGACCTTCCTATATCTCTGTTTCTTGCTTAACCTTTTTGAAGGGTACCTCAATTCATCTTCTGGTTTCCATTGTACTTCGAACTACCTATTCTACAAAATCAATTGACCAGATTCCCGGATGTTTCTTGCTGCTAATATGAGGACTGAGTCTCAGTAGTAATAACATCTGAGATCCCTGGACAATGGGGCCAGAGGCTCATGCAGTATACTGGCTACAAGAGAAGCAGAACTTGCTGCATCATGAAGACTAGGCCCCTCTAGGTTCTGCAGTTTAAGGTCTGAACCAGTTTTCTGGTTCCATCTAACCCTTGGTTCCAGATTTGGTTCAGGAATCAGAATCATAGGGTCTGTTTTGGGAGTCTTGTTTCTTTACTTTACCCATAATTAAAATGTAATAGTTGAACTGGATTAGTATAATATGAATCTACAACAATTTTTTGAATAGAAGCCTCCAAAGCAGCTGTCTGGTTGAGGTTTTTGCATTCTGGTTAGTTTTTAAATTATGTCTATGCTTGTAAGGGCACACCTACCTGACGATTTTGACAGTAAATCGGTGCTTTTTGTTTCTGATGGTTAATGGTTTTCGGGTTTACTTCCATGGGATTTAAGAGTGTTTCTTCTGTGGGTTTACAAGTGAACTGCTGGTATTCATTAGTTGTTCCTGGTGGATCCACACACCTCCACAACCCTGCGCATTCTAGTTTCTAACTCTAGTCTTCTTTGTTTAACTACTATTCCGTTGGCTAGTTTCTGTTATATGTTCCTTTTTTTCTGGTTCCTTTTAGTTTCTGGTTCTGTTTTCAACCAGAACTCTTTTATTGTTATTGTCATATATGTTTCTTAAATTTCAGTTTTCCGAAACCGAGTTATAATGTGGCTCATAATTTTTGTCTTTGACTGACTCATTGCTTGTTACATAATTTAATCTGGTTTGAGCCCTTAAAAAGTTTCCTTCTATCAATTTTGACTATTCTCTATGAGTTTTGGTAAGCTGCTAAAAGTGGGATACTTCCCTATCTCTAAATCTGATCTTTGATTACTTCCCACCTTTGGCCTGTTTTCCTTGACAATGCACCAATTGACAAAGAGTTTGGCCTATTCCGATCTGTCTTTAACTGAGTTTTTGAGTTTATTTTTGCTAATTATCGTTCCTGTTCCTGCGGTTCTGGAAAATTCTGTGGTTTCCTAACCCTGACTTGTTAGGTGACTAAGACCCATTAGGGGCTGTGGCTTCCTTCTTGTTACAGTCTGTTGCTGGGACCTGGTGTCAACATAGTTGACCTTTATTGCTGTTTACGAGGCTTGGAAAGAATGCTTCAGTTCTATGTGAAATGTATATGGAGACTTTGTTTCGAAATCTGGTGGACTGTGGGAGCTTGCCAAATTCAAATTTGAACTAGTTTAAGCATCATTTTTCTGTTTCTTTTGATTATTTTCCAGATCCTTCTGTCAAATTTGGAGGTTAGTGGTTCTCAGAGCTTGGTTCAGAATCTCTATTGAGCCAGCTGCTGGTAAAGCTTTCGAAGTCATTCTTATTACCTGGACCTGTAGCCAGACCTATCATGGAAAGACATCCATCATTTCCAATAATTGTGACAAGGAAGACGAGAGACAGTTAAATCTCCAGAAGCATGCTTTAAAGATGTTATTGTGATTTTTTATTTTGGAAAATTGAAAAATGGAGTACTGGGTTCCTTGAACATGCAGTTGTATTTTATGGTTATTAGTTCTCATTGTTCAGTGTAAAATGATACACTGAAATCTTGTGGATAGCTAGGCCAGAGTAATGGTTGCATTTCTCTCTTACTTTCTAGCGCATGGAGCTTGTGGTAAATATTCTTGCCGGGCCAGGACGGAGGAGAAATTGCCAAGTTTGAAATTCAGCCTAGCTTTAGATAGGCTCCTTGGTTTTGGATGCTTATGAATGATCCATGATAAAGCTTTACAATTTACATTTGATGTTGTATTCTGGTTGACAGAAGCAGGTTGGAGACTGAGAACTTCGCTTATGGATTTGACACCACTTGGTAAGTAGAAAGCAGATGACAAGTTTCCTGCCATGGATATGGCCTGGTATCTTATCTGCCATTTTGGAAGTTTTTGTATAGCCATGGAGCCTACATGTCTTTGCTGTTTATAAAGGTTCGGTAGATACTCTGTACTTGACCACTCCTTTTGTAGCATCCTCAGACTGGATGCTGTGTTTGGATTCAAGTGTTCGTTAGATGTCTAAAAAGATAAGAACAAAAATGTTGGTTTATTGTACTCAGTTGATTGAGAAGTTGATATGAAAAACATTCTTATCGATGCAAATTATTGGCCCCCCCCCATAACAGGATCATTTCCGGTGATTACTCTGTGTAGCTTCAGATCTTGATTTATGGTTAACTCATTATTCTTTGTTTTGTGAATGGCTTAAACCTGACCTTTTTTTTTTCCTTTTTAATTTGTTGAAAATGATAAAATTCACACTCTGATATATTGGAATTAAATAATCTCTGAGGTTAACAAATCCCACCAATTTATTATTCCTTTCTGTTATTGTGGGGCTTCATGATCCTTCTCTTGAATTTCCTGTAATATGCTGTTTGTACTCCCAAACATCTCCTGGAGGAATTCTTTGATTCCACAGGGATTTTTGACCACCTGAATGGTATGATCACCATTCTTTTTATCTAGACCTCTTAAGTCTTAACCAATCTATTAGGCAGAGCCCGAGTCTGAGGGTTCACCCTTACGTTTTGCTAATCCCCAGGTGCAGCAATTTCGGAATTTGGAGATCACTTTCACGGATTCACCTGTTTTAGCTTGGGACCATTGAAGGCATGGGACTCTGATAAGCTTTCTGGGTTGCCATGTCCACTGTTTTTCACTGCCTAGTCATGAATGGCCCTCTCTCTCTCTCTCTCTCTCTCTCTCTCTCTCTCTCTCTCTATCATCCCTTCCTGGGGCTCCTGAGCCATCTATTCTCTCCATACCCATCATCTATTTTGTGGTTATCATTACTTTTCAGCTGCATATGAGTGAAAACACAAGGGAAAAGAACAAAGAAATATAACTTTATTTCTGAAGTCTCATTGATCACTTCTGGAAATCTGCAAGGGTGGATGTTAGACACTTGGTATGAGAAGCCAAAAGCGATTAGTTGACCATGCACATGCACATGCACATGCATAGGGCAGCTAAGATGGGGTTTACTTCTTTGTCTCCTTCACAGCCTGCATCATTGGGCCTACAAACCGATATGTCTCTCATGTTTGTTCTTTCCTTCCCTTGGGCTCCAACTCTGCATGTGTCTCTCAGGTGAAAATAAGATTGAAATTGTGGTCCATGCAAAATGTAGTGGGGCTTTGTTCATGACTAGATATGTAAGTTTTTATTTGGTACAGCATCCACAACATTTATGCTTCTTTTGACTCATAAAAAAATCTTCTAGGATTTCCATCTCTGCAAAATTAAATGGTTCAACCAATGCCTTGTGTGTTTTATTTCCCATCTAAACATAAATACCAGATCAGCCATGGTGAGTTTTACTAAGAATATATAAGCTGAAAAGTAAATAGAAGAGTGAGGAGATGAGAAGAACAAGCCAACTATGCTGTTTTGAATCTACCATTTCTATACAAATGAGAACTAAAGGCAAAGTAAAAATTGAATTGCTTTGACCTAGAACTTCTTCCAGCTCTTTTCTCATGTCAAGGAGAATAAATCACAATTTGAGAGATTTCTCACAATAAAACGAGTAACTTTCAGCTTGGGTTTGATGGCTGCTTTATGAGAGGTTGTGATGTTTTCCCCCATTCTTCAGGTGGACTCTTCACCTCCGTTAACAATGCCACCACTTCCTTCATTGTGGGCCGTTCTGATGGTGATGAATTCACACAGAACATTGCAATGCCTAGTGTTTGAAGCATCTCCTGCACCATTTGATCAGTTAATCCCTGAAGCTTTGAATCCAAAACGGTTATAGCAGGCTCAAAGCTCGCCATCTTCTTCTTCACCCACTCTACTATATGGAGCCCATCACCAATGTGGGACTCTATTGCACTACGGCCACTAAGGATCTCCAGCAAGACAACCCCATAGCTGTAGACATCACTCTTCTCTGTTATGTTCATAGTGTAGCCATACTCTGCCAAAAGCATAGAGAAATTAAAGATTAAAATGTCAGCTAAGCTTCATTCATCACGATTATGTAAAGGTTAAAAGCAAAATATAAAAAAAACCAGCTCTCTTGAGTGAGTTGAAGACTAATTACTTATATAGCATTAGACATAACAGCATCTGAGTACCAAGAACCCCAGAAAAGAATAATACTTGCCTGGTGCAATATACCCATAAGAACCTGCAACCCTCGACATGGCATGGTGATAATTGGGAGAGCTCATCAGCTTGGCAAGTCCAAAGTCTGCCAGATAAGCTTCATACTTGGAATCCAAAAGTATATTATTGCATTTGACATCCCTGTGAAGAATTGCTGGCACACAATCATGATGAAGATAGGCAAGACCCTGAGCAGAACCTACAGCAATCTTATACCTGGTTTCCCAATCCAAGTTCCTGTTCTCCTGCAAAAGCTGCTGGAGATTCCCATTTGGAATGTAGTTATAAAGCAAGAGTTTAACACACTTATTTGAGCAGTAACCGAGAAGCTTCACAATGTTCCGGTGGCGGATGTGTCCAAGAATTTGAATTTCTGCAGCAAAAGAATCCACAGGATCTTCTTCCTTTGTCTTCCAAAGCTTCTTCACAGCTATTTTTTCTCCACTGGGCATCTCAGCTCTGTAAACAATCCCAGAACAACCTTTCCCAATAACATTCTCATCTTTCAGGCACTCAAGAATGTTTTCAATAGTGAAATTACACTTCTGAAATGGGATAAATGTCCAAGGATATGAGAAATCTTCAGCACCTGATGAAAAGGCTGATGAACCTGTGGACTTCGAAGCCATGTACCTCTGATTTCGGGTTACAAGAAGCCAAGATGCAAGAATAACTAATGCCACTGACGCTAGAGTCACAGATATTGCCGCTATAGTTTTAGAAGACTTAAGGCCAATTCGTTGAAGCATCCTTGAGGAACAAGTAGAGCCATCAACAGATTCACAGAGCTTCAGATTCTGAAGATACGAATTTGAAGATAAGGTCTTGAAGAATGGAGTTACAGGGATAGGACCAGAGAAACTGTTGAAGGAAATATTCAAAGAAGTGAGACTGGTTAAGTGACCCAGAACTTCAATTCCTCCATAGAGCATGTTATTAGACAGATCAAGTGACTGCAACAGAGTTAAACCTGACATCTCTCTAGGGAGTTCTCCCGTAAACCTGTTTGAGCTCAAGTCCAAACTAATAGTCAAGCTTGTCAGATAACCAATTTCAGAGGGAATCGGACCAGAGAGGTTGTTGAAGCTCAGATCGAGCAGAGTTAACTTTTGCAAGTTGTGAATAGACTTGGGGATCAAACCAGTGAGCAAGTTATTGTTGAGAATTAGCTTGTTCAAGTAACTGAAATTTCCAATGCTCCAAGGAATTTCACCTGTGAAACTGTTCCGGCTAAGATCAAGCTGCTCCAAATTCACAAGCTCTCCCAACTGTGAAGGGATTTCCCCTGTTATGTGGTTGTTGTGCGCATCCAGTAACTCAAGAACCGTGACATTGCCAAGCTCAGAAGGAAGGGCACCAGAGAAGTGATTGCTGTACAAGTCAAGGAAGACAAGATTCTGCAGTTGACCTATCTCCTTTGGAATCTGACCTGAGAATTGATTCTCACCAAGCCTCAACCTCACAAGTGACTGGCATTTTGAGATGCTTCGAGGCAACACACCTGACAATGAATTCCCCAGAAGCAGAAGCTTGCTCAACTTCTGTAAACCAAAAATTTCTTCTGGAATAGACCCAGTAATTTTGTTCCTCGAAAGATCCAGAGCATAGAGTTCAGTGCAGTTTCCAAAAGAAGAAGGAATGGTTCCAGAAACTGAATTGCCCCACAAAAATAAACACTGCAGAAATTTCAAATTACCAACCTGCCAGGGAATAGGCCCGGATAATTGGTTCTTATCAAGCTGAAGAATAGTAAGACTGGTGCAGTTACTCAACTGCCATGGAATTGGACCAGTCAATGAATTATCTGACAGATGAAGCTGTTCAAGAACCACTAGCTTCCCAAAATCTGCGGGGATCTCACCAGAAATATCGTTTGCAGAGGCGTCAAGAACTACGAGGGATGAACAGTTGGAGAGCTCAGATGGGATTGGTCCAGTAATAGAATTGCCCCAAAGAAGCAAGCTTGTAAGCTTCTGTAACTTGCCCAGTTGAGCTGGAATTGAACCCGTGAGCTTGTTCATGTGCAGATACAAATTTCGGAGCTCAGAACACAAACCCAGTTCAGGAGGTATCGAACCAGATACCTCGGTATCATAAAGCGCCAATGTTTGAAGATTGATCAAGTTCCCGAACGTTGGGGGTATCACACCAGAGAGCCCAGTCGCCGCAGCGCCGAATGTGGTGAGATTGGTTAGAGATCCTAACTGAGGAGGTATTTCGCCGGTGAGATATGGGTTTCCTCCAACTCGAAACTCCTGAAGAGAGACCAATGAACCCAGTTGCGAGGGTATGGAACCATTCAAGAGATTGTCCTGGAGACAAAGGACTTGCAGGGACGAGAGCTTCGCAAGCTCCGGAGGAATGAGTCCGGATAGACGATTCGAATTCAAAAAAAGGAACTGAAGCGACGTGAGCGTCCCAAGCTCAGGTGGGATTGGGCCAGTTAGAGAATTGGAAGAGAGGTCAAGAAGATGAAGATTGGTAAGCAGACCGAATGAAGGAGGGATGGGACCAGATATATTGGTGGTGGAAAGATTGAGGAGTTGCAGAGAGGAGAGTGTAGACAGTTGAGGTGGGACTGAAGAGAGGTTGAGGAATGTGTTTGGGAGAGAAAGAGAGATGACTCTATCTTGTGGAGAGCATGTGACACCCTGCCATGAACAGGGTGTGGAGTGTGATGGGTTCCAAGAAGAGAGAATGGCTGAAGATGATGTTGAAGAATCATCTGCAGATGTAAGGAGAGAAAGAAGAGCTTTTCCATCAGGAGACAGAGAAGTGACTAGAGTAGGAGTTAAGGTTACGAAGAAACAGAACAAGCAGCAACAGCAGCTAATGATATTGGTTATTTTCTCCATTACAGAGTTGAAAAGTTAAAGAAGTGAAGGTTTGACAAATGGGTTTGATGAGGGTTACACAGTAATAGTGATGGTACTGCTAATGGAGGTTAATGTCCACTCTAAGGAATAACATGCATGAAAGGATGAGAATGGAACTTAGGATGCTTAAAGCTTACAACATACATGTGAAAGAAAACGAAAGGATAAAATGGAAGTGTAGCTGTGAAGAAACTGCAATGAATGCGAGTTGAGGTAAGCGAATGGTTCACTTTACTTACCTTAACAACCTTTCCTACTCAGAGAGGTGGTGTTTCAGGTGGCTGGTGGCTGGTGGCGACGCCGCTGCTGTTGCTGGTGGTGCAGTGTTCTTGGTCACCATCAAAGCTGAAACTTTCTTGGGGATTCCATGGAAAAGTGGTAGGAGATGGTAGAGCTGCTGCCCAGTTTGAAGCTCTGGCCTCTTTATATACCATATGATTTGTCCTCTCTTAAAATTCACTGAAATTTATCATCTCTTTGTGTGGGTCAGGGATGACAAATTAGCAATTAGCAAGACAGGAAGATATTGTACAGGCCCTTGATATCAATGGTTTTATCTCAACTTGCAGAGACCCAACAAATTGATCATGTATACCAGTTGAACACGTGTATGGACCAGATGGGTTTGGCCTATCTTTAAGTTAATAACCCTTCTTGCCATCTTCACTTTCTTCCTTAAAAATGGAGCTTTCCGCCCCTCCCTTTTGCCAATATAATGGTGCCTGTTTGAAAGTAAGAAACATCACTAGTCCTGTAAAATCACCAGAAGATCCTTCAACAAAGGCCCTTGCAGTGTTGAAGTAATAAGGGTAATGTGATAAATGAATCAAATGGGTCAAACCTTTGGTTCAGATCAAACCCAAAACCCATATTGTATGGATCCTGTTTTCATGGGAAATGGGTCAGGTAATATCCAAATTATAAGATTCTGGGGAGAGCTGGCACGGTGCCTAGGGAACAGGAGATTTGATGAT
Organism: Hakea prostrata; assembly: GCF_041222555.1. Lineage (NCBI taxonomy): Eukaryota > Viridiplantae > Streptophyta > Magnoliopsida > Proteales > Proteaceae > Hakea > Hakea prostrata. Next base: position 5,456,497 of record NC_142606.1, read on the forward strand.
AATAGGAGTGAGGCAGCTTAGGAGATTGTGAAAGTTAAAAGGGTTAGACCAAGCAACCACTTCAATGTCTTTGTTTTTGTATAATACACATAGCATATAAACTATATACACAGTAACATGGTCTGTGAATTAAGAATGGATTAGGGTTTAGGGGGAGGCGTGAACTCAGAGGACAGTTTCAGGGGGTTAAAGTGAGTAAAAAATCAATTTTTTTTTAACTCTGTGATGGTAAATTAAGAGACTTAATTGATTGTGTTACCGAGGAAGAAATGGTGGGTGTGTTTTGGGGTAAGTGAAGGCAAAAAACACACACATGAGTGACAGACAGAGAGTGTGTGGTTGAAATATATAAAGGGCACATTTCACCACAACTCTGCTCAGCTAATTCCTTGGAGTTTGAATTAGATAGATTAGATGAAAGCACCGAACCAAACCCTTAATCATTCAAGGTTTGTCCTAACCTCCTAGGGTTTTGCTTATGAACAATCTATCTATATTTGTTATGAGATTGGGTTTCAGGGCTACCCAATGTTCAATTTGGTGCAATCGGCAAAAATTTAGGTCAGAATCAAGTTAGCAAGAAAGACTCTTGGTAAGCATTAAGTGTAGGTTTATGTTTACTCATTTGAGTTTGTTTCTCCTAATTTGGCAATGTTTTTACTGGGTACCCAATAATCATCCTGGTCCTGTTATATTTTTAACCCTGCTTGGAAAGGCCACCTTGCTGCCCAGAAAGAAAAAAAACCAGAAGGAGATCCTACTGAATGATCAGTATTTTTTGATTATGAGTGGTCAATTAAGATCAAATTTAGATGTGATGAGATCAAGATCATTTATTGAAGCTGAAGACATTTATAAATAAGATTTCTCAAGGTTTACGTCTAATTAATCAAGCATTAATGTTCTGAAAAATAATAATTTCTTTACTTAGTGAAGTGAAGATACGACATCGGCATTGCGTATTAAGCTGATAATCGAGGTTTAAGTACATTCAAAGGAAACTTAATTATGTATAATATAATATGCAAATGCACATTTTTAGATGATTGTTTTATCCATTCCTCTTGTTGAATTCATGGAGCCCATAACCCTAATTTATAATAGCTTTAGTGCAGTGTCTGTGGAGTATATCTAATGTATTGAAAGAGAGCAAATCAAGACAAGAAGATGAGATTAGCCTCTAGCGCAGCCCTAAATAACTTTTGTTTTACTTTTATCAATCTTGCAAGTCTCTGACCCAGCTTTAAGTTAACATCTTTACGCGATGTCACTAAAGCTTATGAAGGGAGATCATTCTATTTACCATCTAATCAAGTTGGATTAGCCTGAAACTTGATATCTGGGCAAAGGACTCCGAATCAAACAATAGTTTTTCTTCTTTTGTTTGTGAGGGTGGTATGTAAAGAGGGATAAGCTATGAGAATCCTTGATATAACAATTACACATCATACCCAAAAAAAAAAAATGACATGACATTACATAACTCTAAGCAACTGGAATTAGTTGTGAAGACAGAGCAGTTCTCTAGCTTCTCTTGCTTTTCAGATGACATTTTAGCTTGAAAAACACTTGACAACCCTTGTGCTTGAATCAGTTCCAAGGATACTTCAGTCATCTTTAGGAACTGGGCATCAGTTCTGAGCACCTTACACTTCCAGCTCACTTCATAGCCATTTTGTTTGAGAGTTTGTCTCGTTCAAACTTAAACCATTTCCAGTTGGAACATAATTTTTCATCATTAAATGGAAAAGAATCGGTTTGAAGATCATCCAGCTTACGAGTTGCAGAAACAACTGGAAGCGTTTGCTCTTGCCTGTACTTCTTAGCCATCTCTTCAGCCTCATGATATACTATCTGCCCATTACAGGAGAATGAGAAGTAGCTCAGTTGTAACTAAAACTGAAAATGAAAATTCTGATAATAGTCACTTAAAGAATTTTACTTTCTGCCCTCCCAATATGTGGGGGATAACATCCAGGAGACTCAATCTTGAGACCTCCTAGAGATCATGGGCACGAAGTGCATCACAGTTAACCAACTACAGTTATGCAGTTGTTGAAACTTCTTCAAGAGGTTCCATCAGTCAAACAAAGACAAATAAGAAATGTAATAAATCACCTCTTTGTTTGATAAAAACAGGCCAGGTTCACTTTCAAGATCTGATATACTGCAGGTGATAAGAGAGGCTTAAACTCAGAGGCTGGCTCCTGTAATTGGCATAACAGAAATCTCCCAAAAAAATAAATTTCAAAACTAAATCAAATATTATTGTAAAATCCTAGACATGACAGTCTTTGGCCATGAAATAAACGTGTGTCTCAGTGCACAAGGATCCCTTGACTGCAGGGTCTGGGAGGGGCAAGTGTTTGTAGCCTTATAGTGCACAAGGATCCCTTGACTGCAGGTCTGGGAGGGGCAAGTGTTTGAAGCCTTATGCCGGTTTCGAGAAGAAGCCATTCCATGATTGAAACACTTGCAACTTAACCATTGCACCGATACTCGTCACTACAAAAGGTTAGGGGAAAATGCAGCTAGGAATAGGAACTTAGCAAGTAATGAATTGGACACTCATCACAGAACCCTAAGAAAATTTTGATGTAGGAACAACAGGAAGAGTCAATTTCTTACATACACTTAAAATCCAAATTAATAGCAGACCCACAAGCATGATTATCATATAGACACAAGGGTGACAATTTGACTTTTTACAAGGACCAAAATAATTTACTCATGAATCGTGATGCATTTTTTTGGGACTAGCTGTCTGAACATGAAACTTCCCCTAACCACTGGATCTCAGGGGCCAATTTGCAAAGCTCAGTAATACACAAGGAAGATGATGTAGAATTACCACATTAGCTATAGAAGCATCTTTTGTTTGACACAATTGAGTAACCCGCTGAAAGGTTAGCCATTGGCATTCCCTTAATGGATTCTAAGACCCCTAGAGCAGATATCTTATGAACAGTTTCCAACTTTCCTCAGAAAGTGCTTCTTGAGTCTCTATGTATTAGATATAAAATCTTCAAAAAGACTTCTGTTTTATTCATTCTTGTTGAATATAAAAAAATAGAACAAAGAATCATTTAATCACCTGGCCAATCAAATTTGGGTAACTTAGGGTGGTTTAGTAGATCTTAATCGAAGCTCTAACTGTCCTCTTGTCATAAACACCACAAGGCCAAAAGATATCGCAGAATATAAACTTGACTGTGGGTGCCTTCAAAATGCTGGAAAAGGTATTCAAGGGAGAACCAGATCCTAGAGAGATAATTGCAGGGTTTGAAGATAATCTGGTGTGTTCTGTTCCTATGAAGCACAATTCTGAGAGTTATTGAAGGCTTGATACTGTTTAAATTATGAAAAATATATAATTTTCTTAATGCTTCGTTCGCTTTACCTACTCTGCCCAAGCTCCTGGGTTCCTCTTTCCTTCCAATTATTAGAAACCAAACTACTGTTCTATATTCTCCTGGTTCTTCCAAACTAGGTTTCCGGGTGAACCTAATTAAGTTACTCTATGAAAGTCATTAGTGTAAAGCAGTAGTCCAAACAGCTGTAAGCAATTTTTTTTAGGGAAAAAAGTTGATGGATCTCCATGAGTGCTGAAAAGGTATTCATTCCACATTTCAAATTTCTTTCAGAAGGCAGGCACTAGACCATGGAGCGATCCATTTTGTTGCTCACCGATAATTTCTGATTAAATAATACAGAGGTTGAAAAAGAGAATTGAATCCACGCACTACTCACCTTAGTGAGATTTTATTAGGAAAGGTTGACTTCACTACCATAACTTTCACCTTTTCATCAATTTTGAGCAAATCACTAACAGAACCAACTCGGATATGTGATATTCTTGAGATATGCAGCAACCCACTGCAAGTAATAGAAAGGATTTTGAACATGATTAAAATTTGTTGGAAAATGTTGTAAATGAAGAGAAAAACAAATGCAAACTTTGTTATTTAATGGAAATCTCCAAGCAAAGAGAGCACAATTGGAGCCAACTTTGATGACTCTTTTTGAAGGAGGAACACCATAAAAGCTTCACGTTACAACTGTTGAGAGGTAAGGGAGGACACCACCAACCATGTGAGAAAGCAGATATAAAAGTTTAACCAGATGCAAACTCTTACCTTCTATTGGTTTCAACTATCCTTATTTGTGCCCCATATGGAAAAATTTTCTTAACAGTACCCTCTAAAAGTGTTCCATCTTGAAGGTGCATCATTTCCTGAAATGTTTGACGTCAAAACAACTACCATAAGAAAGAGGATATAGAAAGAAGGCTGAAAAAAATGAACTAACCCAAGCTTCTTTTTCACTGATTATTATATCATTAGTAGCTTCATCTATTCTACAGATCAGCACATACATCCACCGTCCCACCTACAGAGCAGAAAAAGAAATGTTCAACAATCATATAGACAAAGAAGCTGTTTCCTGTGGCATCACAAGAGGTCCTTCACCATAAGCCAGAGACTGAAGCCAGAAGCATAGAAGTGCTAAACACCAGAAGTGAGCTATCTGTTGAGACTAAAATGCATCGGTTGGCCATGTGGACTTAAGACTCTTTGAATGAAAACTGCTCCAATGTATGGACTGTTTTCCAAGTAGGGTCAACCTTGGACTAAATGACTACAGTCACCCATCATTACAGGTTTGGCAATATAGTGCATCTAGGAGGAGTAGCACAATTACATTTTACAGAGAATTGGTCCAGCACCACACACAGATTAAAAGCAAGTCAGAATTTATGCCATGAGGGGATGATAAGAGCTATTGCTCGGTAATTACCTAAGGCCAATAATTAACTTACATTTTCTTTCAAATCAACCAAGACACTTATAACTTACATTGTCTTTCAAATCTGTTCCAGTGTTAAATCTACCCACCAATTCTCCTTTAGGAAGGAATGCTCGCAGACCCTGGAAAGCCAAATTTCCAACAGCTCATATAGAAGGAAAAACACCATAACGGTTTGCTAGTTGAGAGCATCATAAAGAGAGACACATCAATTCTTGATAGAAGGCCGCCTGTATTCCATTCTGTAATCCTAACTTCAATAGGTTCATTGAGCTGTTTTATCTGAAGAAAAAGGAAAGATCTCAGTTGGAAATGGCAATCTCATTATCATAAGATTTGTTTACTGAGGTTTATATCTGTGCCAAATCTTTCAACTGCTAAAATCAACTGATTCTGTGGCTTTCAGAATTCAACATAAACTTGAATCCTATACTAGTAAAGGCATGACCTTATGCATATCTCTATTTATTTAACATTTCTTCTATACAGACTTCTCCTTCAATTCAGAAAGAAGATAACATCATATCTTAAGTTTTACCAAAGAGAGAAGAGAACCTGCCTCAGTCGATGCCAAGCAATCTGCCTAAAGAGCTGCCTTGTGGAGAGCAAGGGCCGTCCACCAAATGTTCGACCGAGGACCTCAGCGAAAAGAACTGTCCCTACTTCAACAACCGGACTCCCTGGTTCGAGTTCCCCACTCACTGCATCCTCATCCCTGATAATTCCCATCTTCCCAGGAACCATAAAGTCCTCACCATCCCTTTCCATATCACATAGCAGATAGTTAAACTCTTGATCATAGAGAGGGAGCACTTCCTTGGTCAGCATTGCCCCTAGAAGATAAGCACCAACGTTCACATCGAGCTTATTCTCATCACCTGAAACAACAACACCCATTACAACTTCACCAGGTTTTGGCTCGTAATACTCGGTAGCAACATTCTGCAAGTCCTCCCCTTTAGTGACTTGTGAGTCACTCTCTTCACTAGAATCTCTATCCTTGAATACTTTCAATAAAGGATTAAGGGCATCACCTTTCTCAGGTTTCTGAGACTCCGAAACCAGTGTAGGCTTACCCAGCAATTCAAGTTCATCTATTTCCTTGAAACTCTCGTTTTCTGGTTTGTTCGAAAACATGGGTACCTCCAAATTTCGTGTAATCGTCGGTGGAGGAGCAGACGAGGATCTGGGTTCTTTTCCTAATCAAAGAATCGGAGGAGAAAACTGAACTCTCAGGAAAGTAATTTGTTTTCACTGCAGTGCAGTATCTATAGATGATTGGGTTCGTACATCTATAGAGATTAAATGGGCGCGAAAATTTCAAGAAGCTGTTGGAGTTGCAGCTACAGAGATGACGAAGGGTTCGCATCTTATCCGGCGCATCTCACGAACACCTCCTCTGGTTTGGTAATTATCATTGAGGATTCTCACTTCCCAAACAGTGTCAGTTGGACTTGGGTTCTGATAGGTAGCCCATGGGCCCAAATAACAAGCCCAAAATAAATTGTTCTAAAGCCCATTTATATTTTTTGAGAATGGTCGAATACTCCAGCATTTCCGCTAGAAGACTATAGAATATTGTATTCCCTCCCGTCGTGGGTCTTTTCGACTTTTCATACACGGACGCGGTTGGCCGGTTGCTAATTTTATCTCCTAACACTCCACGGCATCCACCCAGCTTTCCTGAATTTCAATCTCTTCGAGTGTGAGTGCTCAGCCATGGCGACCGAACCAGTTTTTTTCAAAACCACTTGTTCGCAAACTCTCCGCCAATTTCACTTCTCCAAAACCAATTTCTTCCCATTATTTTCTCTCCAGAAGAGAGCAACTCCTTTCTTCTCTCTCTTATCTCTGTGTCGGAAATCTGAATTACGATCGAAGTCCACCACCATTTCGGCCGTTGCGGGAACCAAGGAGAGGAGTACGGTTGCCGAACCAACTGTTACTACTCCGGTCAGAATTATCGCCGTCGTCGGAGAAGGAAGCATCAGCCCTATAAAATCCGCGCCATGGGAAGAGGTTATGCTTCACACGGTAAGTCACCTGGTTGATTTTTTTTAGTTACTATACTGCCCTTCTTTTCTTTCACTATGTACTGTTATAGCCTTATAGGTTCCTTGAGAGCAGAAAATAGATTGAACCAGCCCACCCAACTCTCAGACCGGTATAACCGGTCGGCTGGACCATCAACCAGACCTTTTCAATGGTGACTAAACTGCCATTCATAATTCACTACTGTGTCAAGCTGATGCTTTTGTGCAATTCCATGGGGTAGATGGTTTGAGTTATCCGATATCATGTAGATTGGGAAGTAACAGAGAACACAAGCATCCTTCTTTCTGCCCTGATACTTAGAAATGGGTGTAGTATGCGTTGGGTACTTCCATTTTCTGTCCAATTTTGCAGGCATGGCTTTAAGAGAGAAAAGAAAAACTGTTGTAGATGTTATGTTATATGCCTAGTACTGTTAGCACTCTAGGAGAAAAACGTATGGGTCCTTGGTGTTATGAAGTTCTTGTCTTTTGTCTAATGAGGTATAGAAGATCAGTCGTATATTTCTGTTTGCCTGCCAACTCCTTTTCTGACTATCTCTTTCAATGCTTGCTCTTTCATATGGAACAATCTATTGCTGTTGTATGACTTGGTGTTTTTCCAATTGGTGAGTGAAATTATATGGGCATTTTGCATTGGAATTTCCCTCAAGGCCTCTATACTTTGAGTGAATTCTGATCAACTAAGGCATGTTGTACCAAGTCAACCGCCGGTTGCTCCTCTGAGATGTACTTATGTAAAAAAGGTTCCTGATCATTTAGAGAAAATAACTTCTCTTTCTAAGCCTTCATTCAAGTTGTGCTGTCTCCCAATAAATATCAGATTATGATCTTCCCCAGCCATATATCTCAATTCTTCAGTCACCTTTAACTTTTAGCAGAACCTTTTTCCAAGGAGAGGGGAAGGAGGTGAGTTTAGCTGATATATATTTTATATATTATTTCTTTTTTCTTTTTTTCTTTTGTGGGACTGTCTAATCAAGTGAATTTAGTTCTCAGAATCCCCTTTCTTTGCATTCGCAGGCAGATAGACTGAAATGGATAGATGAAGGATTTGATATGCTTGTATTTAATGACAACATACAGCAATGTAGTGATCCAAGGGTGGAATTTCTCCAAAAGGAATTATCCCATGCAGATATTTTGGTGATTGTTGCAGTTAGGAGTGAAGAATCAACAAAATGGATTCAATCAAACAGCAAAAGCATACCAAATGTAATCTGCTTCGACTCCTCCTCAAGTCTAATGAGCAAATTGGGAGGTTCATTCACTCCCAGTGAAACCAAAGGAAACATATTTAGCAAACTAGCTGGATTTTTCCAAGGAAAGCACTCAGACAAATCAGTTGAAGTAGTCCAAACAGTATCTGAGGCGTGGGATCGCCATAGTGCTGATGATATAAGGTTCTGCATATTAGTAATAATCAATACTTACATAAGACCAGTTCCCATCCTGCAGAACCTCAGAGCAAAGGGCCTTTCGACACTCAACTGCATGGTTCAAAACTGTGGACCTCAGATACTAAACTGCCTCATGGATCCAAACTGTAGGAATGCCCTGCAATGCTTAAACCGATGTAGTCCAGTAGATCAAGTCTGTAACTACCGTTGTATTGCATCTTATGAGAGTCCGCAACTAGAAGCATTTTCACTGTGTGTTCTACAGAAGAACAACTGTCTTGAACTGGATGCTAAGATTCCGGATAAACCTTATGTGCCCCCAATGGTTCAGTTTCGAGGAGATTCCTTGTGTCATGATGCAGCTGAAGATCTCTTTGTTGGTTGGTTGGGTAACTTGGATTGGAGTTGGCGAGTTGTAGCAGGCCAGAACCCAGCCTACGATCAGTTTCCATGCCAGTATCAGCTATTCTACAGAGGCAAGGCAAAGGGATCATTCTGGTATGAGCCAGTTTTTCAAGTTCAAACCCTAGAGGGGAGGACAGTTTGGAGAAGGCGCAGATATCGGGTTAAGAGAGGCAAGGTTCCTGGTACGTTTCACTTTAGTGTACTAGATAACGGTGTGGTATCAAATGAGTACTGGACAATTGTTGATGTCTCTGATGATCTTAGTTGGGGTTTGTTTCATTATAGTGGGGCAGCTCGAGATGCCGGACAGTCTTATACTGGGGCAGTGCTTGTTAGCCCTGATGGCAATTACCCAAGTGAGAAGGAAAACCAGCTATTGGTTTCTGCATTGGAGAAATGTAGAATAAAAAATTGGGAACTTTATACAGTTGATAATTGTTCATGTCAGGACCCACCTTTAGGACTTCCTGAAGGTTCAAGTTTGCATTCTAAGATTGAAGTCAAAGATCCCAAGTGGTTGTCTGTGTAAAGATTACAGAGTTACATTCAATTGCTCAAAATTTCAGGCACAACAATAACAATGTATGTATAAATAGTCACCACACTCTTCTGTAAGGATTGCAATAAAAGACAGTTTGATAAAGTGGGTAACTGGAAAATGCTGCAGTGTGATGCTCTGCCCAAGCAGAAGAAATTGTAGCTACTGTTGAAAAATATGGTTATATGTAGAGTGACTGAAAATGGAAGAAGAAAGTGACAATTCAATTTGAGACGCTAAGTTTGTAATACCTTTAATGTGAAGATTCAGTTCCTGAGCTCAGATGTGTTTTCTCTTTGATCATTGAAGTAGTTCCTCCCTTTTATTGTCTTGTATGCTGGTAGGATCTCAATGATTTACTGATGCATTTAGGTTTGTTTGAAGTTGGAAAAATAATTGCTGCAGGCACCAACCAGGAATCATTGATGAATTTTGTAGCTTTGATTGAGCGAATTAATAAGAAAATAAGAGTTGTATCCTTTACCTGTCATGGTAGACAATTGTGCTTCCTCACACTTTGTCCATCTCTGGTCCATATTATTAGTCAGATGTGAGTCCAGATCACTTTCTGATCACAGGAACACATATTTCTCCATCACACAATAAGAGTAAGGTCTATGTGAGATTCACTGGGAATTCCACTTTTGAATTATTTTATCAGTGCTCAAATGTAGCCCCAAACCCCAATAGGAAGAGTGATACAAACTCCTCAATAGTGGACTCCTTTTTAATATATGATGGAGGGGTGTGGGGGAGCATAGTACTTTACTTGCAGGGGTAGAGAATCTGAACTTAGTAAGTAGGTGTAACAAGTAACAATTTTTATTTTATTTATTTATTTTTTTTTTTGTAAACATCACTTCATTTAGATAACTAAAAAAAGTACAAACATGACTGCATGAGTATACAAGGTTCCAAGGAGCGGCAAATGACCAAACTGTCGTACATGCAATAGACAGGGTTAGCCAGGGTAAGGGTTGGGTCAAGCCTAAAATGGATCGCGTCTACAAAACCCTTAGAACAAAGACACCAGAAAACCACCAACACGTAAGGAGACATACATACACCCACATAGGGGGACAGACATACAACACCCACATAAGGGGACATAAAAAACTCCTCAAGGGCGGACAGAAAACTCTTACAGTTGTGGCGATGGTAGCAACGAAAGTGCGGAGAAGGTTCGGACCTGCCATCCGGTTCTGCCGTATAGGCGTACTTGTCAAGCTCGACGCAAAAGAACTTGTACTCAAAGTTGGAGTTGTTCCACATGTGCACCAAAGAAACGTTGTAATCAAAGGAGTTGTTATGTGAAAGAAAAGAAAAAAAAGTACTGCAACCAAAACAACAAAACAAACAAACAGAACTAAGGGGAAACCCTAAATTTGATTATTTGAGTGGAGACGGAAAAGATGGAAACGGAGATGGGAAAGAGGGAAAGGACGGAAAAGAGGAGGAAACGGAGACGGGAAATAGGATTCCATCTAATGGGAAAAAGAGAACACAGATAGACAGAGAAAGAGAGACTGAGGGATTATTTTTTTTTACTCTCTAAACTGGTCGGTCACGGGAGAGAGGGAGGTGAGGAGCAGAACAGGGTGGGAGTGTAGGTGGAGATAGCAACTAACAACAAAGTGTTTTGTATATTATGTCATTTTCAAATGAATGGACCGATCAAATTGGTACAAACATGTAGGATCCTAATACGGTTTGACCAAAACTGAACCGAACCGACAATTTACCAGCACTGGTTCTAAAGTTTGGGTTTCTTTCGGCGGGAAACTCTAAATTGGCGGGAAACTCTTTTCGGAGACGAAAATGCCTCCCCAATCCAAACTCGAGAGAAACCATTAGAAGCAAGAAAAGAATCGCAGAGAGATATCGATCGGAATTCCTTGCATATTGAGGCATTTCAAGTGCTTGCTGTTGTATATGTAAGGGGTGTCTTGCTTTCTCTTGTTTCTTGTTTATATTCCGCTGCTTTAGGTTACAATTTCTTGACACCAGCGATGGCAGAAGAGGAGAACACAGAGACGCTTGGACCACAGTTCCCACTTGGAAGAGTGAAGAAAATAATGATGGTCGACAAGGACATCAAGAAGGTTAGTTCAGAAGCCCTTCATCTCATCTCGCTCTCCACCGATTTATTCCTAGGGTTTCTGGCTGAGAAATCGGCAGATATCGCTGTGGAAAAGAAGCGGAAGACGGTGAAGTTGGAGCATATCAGGATGGCTACCAGGAGGCATCGACCTACCAATGATTTTCTAATTGATTCTCTCCCTATGCCTTCCAAGACATCTAATGATCCTCCGACGGTGGCTCATGCTAGATCTGGCGCTACCGCTGTCGAGAAAGACAAGCCACTTCCTGTTGGTACTCGTAGGATCGACGATTTCTTCCGCAAGTCTTCTGATGAACCTACAGTCCAGGCGGAGTAATTAATGATTGCCATGACCTTCCGAGGTTCAATTTGGGATCCTCTGTTTTTATGTTTTCCATGAATTATAATGCTGATGTTTATCTTTAAAAGAAGGGGGAAAAAGCAAGTGGATGCAGCATTCATGAGCGTAATTACGCGCTGTCTTTGATTTTAGAAAAGAAATATGAAGAATGATCCAAATGCAGTTAAGAATTTAGAGAGCATCTGGAGAATCAAATAATTTTGGGACTTCAGAGCTTCAAAACTGTTCGGTTTGGGGTGGTAGGTCCAATTCGAAAAGTGCAAACGCATTACTTGGTGCTATGCTATTCTTTATAAAGACACCTAAAAGGCTAACCTAGGGTTCAAACCACCCGTTTCCCGTTTAATTCTCCTCCCCCCGGAACTAGCCGTTTCAAATCTGATATGGGCTTATCAGTACCATCACTGCCATATTTCTTCAAATAGTTTTTGCAGTATATGTTACGATTGGTTGCGTTATATGGTTGTCTGATCTTCTTTCTCATTTATTTGTCGTTGTTTTCCTTTTACGTTGAATAGGTTCAGTTTATATTCCACAGCTTAGAGGTTGCAAGCTCAGTAAGGAGAAGAAAATGGTTACATTAATCACACTGACGGACGACATTTATCTGTACTGTTGTTGTTTTGTGAAGTCAGTGGTTTGCCAACAGGTCGGCTTCAGTTGAGTCCAAGGGGCTTGCTGAAATCATAATGTTCTGCAATTAAGAAGTGAACTGAACTTGCGGTAGATATTCTTTGACAACTGCTGTGTCATGGGTGATTCTTGGTTGAAAATTATAGGAGGCTGCTTGCTAAATTTTTGGAACTTCAAATATCACGGCTTTGCCTGAGGTTGGTGATACAGATATTTCTTAATTTGGTAATTCCAGTTCTAATGATCCCTTATATCCAATTAACACCTGTACAGTGAGATAGTTCTTTTGTCATTAGGTGATATACATATTGGTGATGCACAATCAGTTAATTGTTATCGTTTCTGTGGATAAGGGTCTTTAACATGTGTAAACAGAAATTTTTGTTGTGTTTGAGGCACGGGCATATGAGAAGTTACTTGTCTGTAGACCAAATTTTGCTGGACATTGCAAAGAATACCCTAGTGCTATTAGATGAAAATCCATGGCATGCCTGACTGTTAGTTCATAATTGCTGCTGTCTATACCTGTACGATTACAATGATTCCTCCAACTCCGCTAATGTATGCTTGCTACAATATCTGAAATATTATTGTCTTTACTTACCTGAATGGTGGAACTTACAATCTCAACCTCACGCCCATATTCAACCAGATCCCTTAGTTGCACTTGTTGGATCCTTTGTGAGGTGCGGTCAGATGTGGGCAATATGCTACTGTTGTCTGAGGCAAATTTGTTAGAGCAGTGAAATTTATATGCTGTTAAATGTAGGCTGAATAATATTGTAGTGTGTCGTCTTGTTGATTGTAAATTTATAATAGGATGTTCTGAAAGGGATTGTCTAAATGGTCTGGACATTGTTGAAGGTGAACTTGGGTGGAACCTTGGCTGTACGTAGACAAGTGCATTAGTTGTGCATAGTCATCCTTCAAATGGAGTTGATTACACACAAACAACTGAATACATGTTTAAGGCTAAATGGTCTGGACATTGTTGAAGGTGAACTTGGGTGGAACCTTGGCTGTATGTAGACAAGTGCATTAGTTGTGCATAGTCATCCTTCAAATGGAGTTGATTACACACAAACAAGTGAATACATGTTTAAGGCTATGTTGATAGATAGGCAGACCATCTGGTACTTGGTGGTTATAGAATTAGTAATGGGTGTGTTTATTAGGAAATTGTCAATCAACTATATTCTATGCGACTGATTCTGCTTGCCATGAACTCAAAACTATATGATAATTGATGCATTTATTGATAACTGTGGGGTTGAAATTTATCTTTGATGTAGCAAGTTCTAATGTTCAGATTCATCAGCAAGCTTCAGCTGATGACTAGTAAGCTGCTTCAAGATCAGTAACAATTTGGGTGAACAGGTACATTTGAAATGTTCCAATGTATTATGGGGCTTGAGATACTCTTACTAATGATGGACTGTCAACATGAACAGCATGTGCCTGTAATGGTAGGTTCCATGGACAGTGGTATAGATGCAATTGAGTTCCGCGAGAATAATTCAACTGCACCCGATCATGAAACTGACAAGGAGATCTGCAAGCATGAGAGTGTACCCACAGAAACAAAGTCACCAAATTTAGTGGGAATATGTTGTAAGCTGGTGGGCAGTGATCATGTGGATGGTGATACCATCACCTCTGGTGGATCATCTGGTCGAATGATCCCTGAGCAAGTTATTTGGTTGCAAAAGAACTTGCACAGCCAACATTCGAGGACAGGATGGGACTGATGTGGTTGTATGTGGGACAAAATATGAATAAGAGGTGAAGGTGGTTGCACTAATCTAGCAACTATCTGGCTCCTGGGCTGAGGATTGCTTATCAGTTTAGCCACTCTGATGAAAGACTGCTTTGATCAACCTACTAGAGATCATAATGTTACATTTACAATTAAGCTTGTTGTTGGCACTATGCATGGCCTGTTTTTGGGGTTTTGCATTTATCATGCATCTAGTCTCTTGCTTCAGTTGATTGGAGTGTGGTAGTGCTGCTAGTGCATTAGGCTCTCGCTTCTGCAGGATCTGGGAGGGGCAAATTTGCGCCATTTAACCCCCCTGCTTCACAGGAGAGTATTTCCAAATTTTGAACCTGCAACAGCACAATTTGAACTGCTAATCAAGGTTAACCCATTTCTTCCTACAGCCAATATGTGGCTGATACTTAACTCTATTTGGGTCTTAAGAAAGTAATGTAGACTAAGTTATCTTCAGCTGCTTAGCATCTCTATCTACTCTATAGTATTACAAATATGAAAGAAGATTATCCAGTCATCACGATTTGATTCTTCAAATGGGACGTGCTTCTGTGACAAGAATGAATCAAATCAAGAAACTAGACCTGTCAAGACAGTTTCTGCCTTTCAAATTGAGAATAGGTTTACTTAACCAAGAAATATTAGGTCCCTGATCCATTGACCATGGTTACCCTTTCAACTTTGAAAATCAGTGAAACAGTTTTGGATTAGCCTTGCAAACACAGTTCTTGAATTGTGCTTGAGTTCAATCAAAACATCGACCATGTTCTTATAAGCTAGACCATTGATTCTTATCCATCTAACCATTTTCAGTCTGTTTTGCAGCCAGCTTGTTAAGATGTTTACAACTTACCAGCAATGGGACTGCTTCTTCAAATGAATGACTTATTATGGACTTAGTCCTTGTAAGCCCCATAAAACTTTTGTGGTAATGTGATCACAGTTCAACTGAACAGTACAAAATAAGTTATCATAGGTGACACGGCGGCATACATTTATAACTTGCTCACCTCACAAATAAATCTCAACAGATTCAAATTAAAATCACACCAAATATCCAGCCCTACTTGGATCACCATGAATGCAGAAAGCCAAGCAGTGTCATTCACACTAGGTTGAACGCTTGCATTTTCACAAGGTACGCTTGCATCATAATTTCAAATGGGAGTTTCAACCACCAATTCAAAGATGGTTGTTGAGCAGCTGTTATCCTATCTGCCCATATAATTTTTGGTCATACAGGCTGAAGGATCAAAAATGCACCGTAAAAAGCGCGTGAGAGAGAGAGTGGTGAGGGAAAGTTGCAGAGAAAGCTATTACCGTATTAGTGAGGTGTGGAAGATATTCAGAAAAGGAAGAGAGAGGAGACAGAAGAGAGAGAGAGAGAGGCGCCAGTAGAAAAGTTGCAGAGAAAGGGTTTTCAGTAGCTGTAGAAGAGATTCGGTATCAGTTCTCTGACAGGTCGATCCATTTTAGCTGGTACCTTTTCTACATTTGGCTTACGGATCTCATTGCGAAGCTATGATATACTTGCAAAAATCAGGTTTTTTTGGTTCGGTGGGACTTCATTGAGTATTATTTCCAGCTTTATTGGGGGAGAAGCATGACTAGAGCTTTGCTTGATGCTTCTTTTCGGTTTTCAGTAGCTAATAGTAAAGTTCTTTTTCACAAGAGAAAATAGTTGAGAAATTTTATTCTTTTATTTGATCGATCTTCTCCTTCTTCTTAGTTGATCTTAGTATCTTATTTTACATATTGGCTGGTAAGTCTATTTGTACATTTATTTTGTCTTTATTTATTGATATTTATTTTTCTGCTTTCCTTGTGTTTTTGGTAACACACGTTGATTTTCCCCCCGCAGCGGCTGATCTCGTGGTTTTGGGTGCATATCATTTTTCGTGTTAAGTTAAAAATGCTACACAATGCCTCGCTATTTCATAATCCTGTATGTTCAAACAAAGTATAGAACGATCAGATGGTGGCATAGAGATTTATTTTTCCGCCATTATCACACATGCCGTGTCTAAAGAATTTAACCCCAGAAGACTCATAATGTAAGGTGAAATGGGTGCTTTGCACAAAGATCACTAAAATATCAATGTTGCTGGCTCTTTTGTACATTATTCAATCAAATGCTGGAATGCCCTAATAGAATATATTCAATGCAGAAACTTCTTAAATGGGTCATCTTTTTGGGAAAGTGTGGGTGATCAATCGATTAGAAGATGAGGAGTGAATGCAGACTGCACCATTTAATCCCACATTCTAGCCTAAACGATCCTAGTTACCGATTGCCAGGGCAAGTGTTACCATACTTGTCAGTGGGATATTGCTTTGAGTATTTACTTTAAGGCCATGTTCCATTAAGGTTCAAGTAATACCGGCTTCAGTCTCTATTGTGATACTTGGGCACTCTTTCTTTTGTCTTAGAAAATCTTCGAGTTGCATCTTTGTCCTACCAATTAGATTAATCCATGACTTGGGGTGAAAGAGTGGGAGTGGAATATAATAAATTTCATGCTTGGTGTACTCTATTGACCTAGATGCAATGATTAATCATTATGCTTTTCTTTTTCATGAATGAGTTGTTGCACTTGTGGTAGTGATTTACACTATTAAGAACAAAACCTCTTGTGGGTCAATAGATCAATACATGTAGAGGGTAGATGGTTTGCAAAACTAGACACAAAGGTAGGGCTTGAGGGTTGGGGGCTGAGGATTGGGGCAAGGGGAAAGACAAGACAAGAAAGCACAGTCTTGGTAATTAAATAATTGTAGAACCCTCATAGGTAAGATCTGAAGATAAATTTACCATGTAACTCATTGAGTGATTCACTGAAGATGTTAAAATAAAATGTGACATATCTTTTTTGGGTGGAGACCAAGGGGTTGGGTTGGATTGACAAAGCAAGTCATTAAAGACATGATAAGGATGGTGTAAAATACATGTTCCAACCATTAGGTAGAGAAATTAGTAGTAATATTTGAAAGATAGTCAGTCAGTTCAGTGTTTTGTTTTTTTTTCTTTCTTGGGAGCCGGGGGGGGGGGCTGCTGTATATTTATTACCCGTAAAAAACTATAGCACATTATAAAGCCAACATGTACTTTGGTTAGTCCATAGAATAGCTCAAAACGTTGTTGAAAATCTCAAGAATCTCGACCTGATCAAGACAAGATAGCACATGATATATGAGAATGTCTAATCTTGATCGAGATTTTGATACGATTGTCGGGATAGTCGATATTTTGGGTGAAAAGCCTTTATGAAAAGCTAAATCCTGAAACGTGTTGTTTGAAATTTTGTCAGAAAAGGCTCCAAACTTGCTATTTTGGTTTGAAAGGGTCAAGTGCCTTTATGAAAAACTAAATCTTGAATCGTGTTGTTTGAAATTTTGTCGAAAAGGCTCCAAACTTGCTATTTTGGTTTGAGGAGGAAACTTTTTTTCTCTTCACTCATTGACCTTGTTTTTTACTCATGTTTCAAGATTACACCATGAAATTGATGTAAACTCTTTCCAGGAGCAGCATAGGGCCTAGGCTTACTTTCACCAAACCCTACGGCCCCTAGTCATACCAGGGGTATTTTGGACATTTTGACAATTTTAGTGGAGTCCAAGGTTAGGGTGTCATTGGGTTCAGCATGTTTTTAGGATCCTAGGATCTACTTTTGTTTTTTGGCTTGAGTCAATGTTTTTCAAGTTATTGAAGAGTCTATGTCTAGGTATGAATTTTAAGTTGTGAACAAATCCCCTAGTTTCATTCTGTTTCTTTTTTGGATTCCATATCTACTCTTAGAATCGAAATTGGATCTTTCTAGTGTTAGATATGATGGAATCATTGTTTGACTTGGAGTATTGAGTCAAGAAGGATTTTTAAATTTGATTTAAATTGAGTCCTAGTATGCTTTCTTATAGAAATTTGAGTACTTTTATGTTTTCCTTGGTGTAGGCTATGAGTAAGCAACGATAAGTGTAACAATTAGACTTGATTATCTGAATAAGATTTGGAATGGAGTCGTGGGTTCCCAAGGAAGATCCCATGGCTGAGTGTGAAAGTTTTTTGCAGTTTCTTCATTAATTCCTCCCTCCTTCAAGGTTGCAGCAGCACCAAGCTTTGAGTAAGCCAGCAACATCAAGTCCGCTCTCAACTAAGTTAACCCTAGGGCCTCTCCCTACCCCCTTCCATCCTCCCTGAGCCCATGCAACCTTCCCCCATTCCCCCTCTTCTTCCTTATGGTAGCAGCAGCCCCTCTCCTTCTAAAAACCCTAGATCCCTACCCCATTTAACCTCACTGAATCCCTATGGGATTGCACCTACTCCTATTCTCATTCCTACTTTTAGTATCATGAAAGACCTTTATCCATTAGGCTTGAAAATTTCCTGCACTTCATCTTCAATTTCTAGAAACCCTAAACCCTAGTTTTATTAAAACTCCGGTAACTCCCTGACCCCTCATCAAACTTCAAACCCTTTTAGGGTTAGCTTCTCCTGCACCCCCTTTATTTCCCCATTCAAACCCTAGCCTGGCCACCACCTCCAGTCGTACTCCAAGTTGGAAACCTAATTTCAAAACCCTAAACCTAGAGAACCAAATCTGGAATTATACAAGAGTAATAGTAGCATTAATTCCAGCCTAGCCGAACCCTAGGATCCATTAAACCTTTTAATTCCAGTTCTGAAGTCTCAGGTATAGCAAGGTTTCAGACTCTATTCTTCAAACCATAGACGCCTAACCCTAGCCGAACCTAACCCTAAAACCCCATAACCAACCCATTTCCTTCAACCGTAGGTTATTCTGAACCATAATTGACTGCCGATTCTATTGAAGAGGATCTTGGAGTTAGCCTAAATCTAGGGCATTGACTTAGTCAGTCAAACCCGAGAATTTGGTTCACATCAGAAAGTGTATATTCTTCCTACAACAACGCAACAACAATAGCAACAATGCAACATCAACAATGAGCCTTTTCCAACTAAAAGGGGTCGGCTACTTGAATCCTTGCCTTTTCATGACTAAAGTGTTTATTCTTCCTATTCCTTAATATTTTTGTGCATTCAACCATAGCAATTAGGGTCTCTAACTTTTATGACTTATTCTTATGTATTATTATGTTCAAGTTACTTGATAGTTAGGTACTACTTGGAAGTTGTAATCCTTATTTGCTCAAGGTGAGTTTGTTCCTTGTAGTAGAAACTTCCAAGCTCTAAATTATGTTTTAATTGTCAATCAGTGTGTACTTGATGTATCCCGCCCCCAGCCAGCCCGAAAGAGCCTAGAAGGGGCCAAGTCCATCCAGAATAGGACCCAAACCCCCTCCGGGGGGGGGGAATCTGACTGAGGGGCAAAATGGTCATGTTCACCCCTTGGATCGAGTCTATGTTAGTAAGGTTGAGTTCAGAATAATTTCTGAATTATAATTCAATTTTTATATTTTAATTTGGAGTCTTAGGTGTTGAGTTATGTTGGTATTTGGGTATTAATTAGATTAATTAGTAGGAGAGGATATGGTTCCTAAATTTTAGGAGTCTTATCTTGAAAGGAGTTTGTTTGAGTTAGGAGTCAGTTATAGAAAGTCTTATTTGGCAAGTATTAGGAGTCAATTATAGAAGGCTATAAATAGCCTAGTCTAAATGTAAATTTTCAGATATGATGATTGAATAAAGTTAGTTTGAAGAAAGACTTGGTAGGAGTTTTATTTGCTGCAGCCTGCAGCCAACGATTTAGATTTTGCCACGTGTACGAAGAACGAATCAAACGGCTGTGGTAGAAAATTAGGGAGTACATGTGTAAATATGAATTTCTTTTTTTTACAATCAAAGGTTTATTATTTTACAAATTTACGAAATAAAACCCCTTAATCTACCCCGATTTCCCAAGCCCTAGTTGGCGACTAGGTTGTTTCCCATACCCTAGTAGGAGGACAACACATTTTCTTCAAGAATCGATGAATTCGGTGAGTTCCTCTAAATCATTGGTTATTCTGTTTGTGAGGAGTTATTTCCCATCATCAAAAGGAGAAACATAGAACTTCCCTCACAATATTCAAGCTATTCATATGAATAATCATCAAACTTACCAATTATTAAATCAGACAATGTTTCCAATTGAGTTAAAATTAAATTGATTAAAAGCTTAAAATCATTGCATTGCTCGCTACTTAGCCTAGTAAGATGGAAAGAGCAAATGCAGGTTTTGCAATAAAGCATTTCCGTTCACTTCTGTGCTATCAAATAAATTAGGAATATATATCTGAAGAAACTCCTCTCTTGTCTTCCTTGCTTGGGAAGGGGTAGGAAGGGTTAAGAGCTGAAAACTCGTGTTTGAAAAGGACAAGCATTAATGACAGTTGCCAAATATTTTTGCTTCTCTTTATAAACTTGCCAATCTCGATAGAATGTCAAAAAATCAAATTAGAGGAATTTAAATTTCTCTGTGGCAATGGCAGGCGAAGAAGAAGCCGTGACTCTCACAACTGGAAATGAAGAGAATAAGTTTCTTGCAAAGTGACAATGCATCGATAAATGTTTCTCTTTCTTGGAGATTAACATCGAAACAGGGAAATCACTGAAGGAATTAGACCCTGAGAAACTGAAAACAGAGACCAAGAAATGGGTGAAAGCAGTTTTTCGTTATGCTTGCCAGGTTAGTGGTTGTCTTGGAGGTTCTCGTCGATGATCAGGTTCTCAATTCTCGTTCTTCTGTTTTTGGATCATGGATAATGATGAAGAGCTGCAAACTTTGATGTTTGATATTGCAGCTCTTCATCTAGTGCTTGCGAGATGAGGAATTAGGGTCAGGTAGAGTCAGGGGGTTTCGTTTTGTAAATGTTTAAAATATAAAATCCTTGAATGTAAAATGAAAAAAAATGTATTTACAACTAAACCCCCTTTAGTTGATTTTACACTGTTTGATTTCTTTCTGAATATGTGGCTGAATCTAGATCGTTGGCTGCAGGCTGCAGGCTGCTGCAGCAAATAAAAATCCCTCGTGGAATCCTTGGGAGGGTGACCTACAGCTGGGTTTGAGCTGCTGTTTGCAACTTAAAGTTCCTTCGTCTTCTTTAAGCACTCAAGCATTTATTTCAGCATTCATGCAAACCAGCAATCAACTTTTGAATCCTTCACCATCAAGTCCAGCAGCATCCTTCAAGTTTCCAATAGCCCAAGTAAGTTACAGCCCCTATCCTAAACCCTAGAAGCCATCCTCCATCTCCTTCTTCTTCCCACGTTTTCAGATCCTTCCCCAGCTAAGATTCCCTCATTCCAGCCTCAAAACATCCCATTATACCGTCTTTAGGATCACCTAAGCCTGCTAAACAAAGATCTAATCTTACGCAAACCTGCCTTGGTTATTGACTTCTAAAAATTCTGCCCTTCATCTTCTATGTTGGGAAGTTGCAGAATTTTCGAAGTTGTTCAATCTGGAGTTTCTAAGTTCTTAGCCCTCTACATTGGTTCAGGTTGTTGAAGTATCAATAGGAAACTGCTCTTGAACTTAATAGCAACCACCCCATTTCATCCCCAACCCAACTGAACCTTAGTCTTGACCTAGAATTCTAATTTAGAGTTCTGGATTTGAAGTTCTTCTAATTTAAAGTTCTTAAATTTCAGACCTGTTTTCAGCATTCCAGCAACCTTTTAGGCCCTTTAATAACCTATCCAAAAACTCTTAAGAGCCTTAAATAGCTGCTGCAACCTTAATAGAAGATCCTGGATATCCAACCCTAACTGTGGTTGCGTCAGTAGTTTATTTGTCTGTAATGTCTCATATCATTCGGAGTTTCAAACTATGTTTTATTGCCGACTAAAGGTGCAAATTCAAATCACTAACTTGTGTGTGTGTTTTAAAATACTTTTTGAAGGCTTAAATATGTCTACTAATATTAGAACTAGCTTCCCTTAAAGTTTCAGAACCAACCATGCCCATTTGACCACCAAATCATCAAGTTGGAACCAAAAAAAAAGAAGGGGGGGGGGGGGGAACAAAAAGGAAAAAAGAATATTATAAAGCACCATCTCTTCAAATCTCAATGAGATCTTGAGATGACAGTTTCCTAACCCTGGTCCATAGTCAATTAGTGTGAATATTGGTGGATTTCTATTGTTGACAACCAGGACTTATGGATTTTTTATTCTGATATGTAAGAATTACAAATTAAGATCGTGATATTTTTTTTTCTGTCTCACTTACGTTGGCAACATTGATAATTGTTTTTTCATCACTGTCAAACATATCTCATGATGAATGATACTTCACTGTGAACATCTTTCTTTTTCAGTCTGTATATCATCCGAGGTTCTTCACTTTCTGCTGCAATTTCCGTTGTTTCACTTTTCTTTTTGTTTTAATGAATGATGCTGTTATAGGTGCTGTTATAAGAGTAAGCAGTTTGTTGGTTGGAGACCACTTGGTGTCACAATGGTACGTTATTAGTGGGTCAGATGTCCCAAAAGGGCCAGTGCAGCTATGGACTGTTTAAGGGCCATTACTCAATATGAAGGTGAGTTCTTCAGAAGTTCTTAAGAATCAGAGAATTATATCAATCTTTTACAGTTGTAAATATTGGTGAAACAGAAATTGTGATTCTCTTTTAAAATATATAGTACTCATGCTATGGTAACTTTAGTAAATTTGGTGATACATTTTTCAAATCTTTTTACTCCAGTTTTTGAAAAATTGCAAAGTTTTTCGCTAAGTGAGCATCCTTGGAGGGAACCTTGTGGTGTATAATGGGGGAATTATTCCAAATCATTTGGGGAGCTGATTGGACCAATCGGTCCTTAAACTGGTATAGCTATTGTATGTGTTACATTTTTTTGGTCCCTATGGCTTTAAAACAATCATCAGGCGGCATAGTTTGAGAACTCGGTTTTCGGTGGCTGACTTGGTGGTCAAAAAACTTGTTGGACCGATATCTTAGAGATTTCATGTAGTTGGTGCACTTTTTTGGCTGAAATCAAAGCCAGGCTGCTTTGGTTGGGAAGCATTAAACTACAGTAA